>NC_043710.1:22603833-22670582 GCF_006229205.1 Suricata suricatta | reverse complement strand
TCTTAAAGAATGTAGAACAAAAAGGAAGGAATGACAGGAAAGTTTTTGTTGCTGTTTGATGAAGGAGATAGCATCGACAAGTAAGGTGAATAAGGAAGAACTTCAGGCAAATGCCAGATATTGGGAATTAATATGGACTTTTAAAATAAGTTTTGGGCTAATATAGATACTCTATAGTAGAAGGAATTTCAGGGGAGGTAGTTTGGACTTGTTATGAATGCTATTATCTATCTATCTATCTATCTATCATCCATCTATCTATTGTCTATCTGTCATTTAATGAATCTCTCCTCTCACTCCTACAAAGATGTCTTTGAACGGCTCTAAAAAGAATCATTAGGCAAAATAAAGCATTCTTATCATATGTGACATATTCGTCGAATATATTTATCATTAAATTCACAAGTCCCATAACTTTTTTTGAAGTTAAAGTTGTCTGGGGGATGAATTCAAGACTGCATTATTACCATCTTATTGAAGACAACCTTTGTTGGTAGTGATAGCTCTTGTGGGTGATTTGGATGAGGTTTTGGTGATGATTTAAACATTATTATTGGAAACATGCATATATTTATTTGCTACCAAAGAATCATATATGATGTTTCAGTATCCAAAAGCTTTATGTAAACTTAATTGTGCCACAGCTTTACTATTCTTGCCTTCAGGAGTAGCCAGTGATTTTATGAATTTTTGCTATTATTTGATACTTGTCTCAGAGGGATCCAGTATACCACTGAAATATTGATAATGATCATGTGAGCTTTCAAATTCTATTAAAATAATTGTTTTTAAATTATTATATTTAAATGTTTGTTTATTTTTGAGAGAGAGAGAGGCAGAGAATCTCAGGCAGACCCCACACTGTCAGCATAGAGCCTGATGCAGGGCTTGAGATTATGACCTGAGCTGAAATCAAGAGCTGGACACTTAACCAGCAGAGCCACCCAGACACCTCATAGTTTATTATTTTTATTCAAATAATATTTTCATGTAGACTAAAGAATCAAACAATAAAAATTATCAGACTTGTAATGAGAAAAACATAGTCTTCTATTACAACATTCCCTATCCTTAATTTCACCCCCCCCCCCATACTATTTCTTGATTTTTCTGGTTTAGATGTTACTGTGATGGTTACTTTTATGCGTTGACTTGGCTAGGTCACGCTACCCTGATATTTGGTTGAAAGCTTTTCTGGGTGTTTCTGCAAAGGTTTTTGTTACTTGAGATTAACATTTAAAGCAGTAGATTTTGAGTAAAGCAGATCACCCTCAATGATATGGTGGGTTTCTTTCAATCAGTTGAAGGCCTTTGATCTCAACTCTTCCCTTGGTCTCCAGCCTGCTGTTCCATGCTGCAGTGTTTAGACTTGTCAAACCTCCACATTTATGTGAATTAATTCTTTCAAATGAGTCTCTCTCCTCATCCCCATCTCTCTACCTCTATCTATTTATGTACACATATGCACATACTGTTTATTCTGTTTCTCTGGAAAATCTTGACTAATATAGATATTGACTTCCAAATTTCAAAGATGAATCTCTACCTTTTATTATTTTCTACTACTTCCTTTCTCCTCATCTTTGTAATATAATCACATCCTAATTTTTATTTAAATTAGTATTTTTTATGAATGCATTTTTAGGACAATATTGTTATTGTTCACAGTGGTATATATTAATGAATGCATCATAAATGTCTTCATTCTAATACAAATTTTCTTTCTCTTAACGTTAATCACTGCCTCAAGTTCTTTGTGTGCATGCTTTTCTTAAAAATTTTTTTTATTAATGCTACAGGACACTAATCAATATGCTCCTACACTACTGCTTCTAAAATCTAGACATATTTATTACTGATTCTCTCATCATTGCCAGCCTAGTACCCACATTTTCGTGGCTAATCTGAATCTCAGGTTTATAATTCCAGGTCTGGGCTACGGACAACTGATTGGTTAAGTCAGAGTCATTTGTTCATGTTCTAGGTGCAAGAGGGAACTGGTAAGACAGAGTTCTAGCTTTATAGCTTCTGTTGTAAGAGGAAGTTTATGTTTCACCTGGCTAGGGATTTCCATAACCCTGAAGGGGCTTCACTTTCTGAGTGGCCAAGTTGAATTGTAAATGGTCGCTATATCCTGACACTGACTTACATTTAGGAAACTAATTGGCCTTAATTATCAACTTCATTCATTCATCAAAATTCATATATAGACACAGAAAAGATAGGTGAAAAGAAATTGGGAAATTAGATTTTAATCCCATGTCTAATATTTATAGATATTGATCTAGATTGTGGTACATAATGAAAGATGCTATTTCTAAGTGAAAGTCAAGATCAGGTCTTGATTTTCACTTAGAAACTCACCAGTTAGATAATTTTTTAATTATCAGTACTTTAAAAGCTTTCAGAAAACAGTTATATCTCAAAAAATGCGGCCAAAACCTCAGAAAACTATCTTGAGATGGTGGACTTTCAGTGTTTTGTCTTCAATTCCAATAAGATATGGAAGGGGAAAATGACTGGACAGAATGAAGGAAATAAGGAGGAGAATGGAAGTAAAAGATTAATTCTTTGGTATTCAAACTGAATTCGGTTTGAAAGTTTTGCATTGAGTATTAGTAGATTCCAAAATATGTACCATCCTAGGTAATGTACCCACTCTTATTTTTGATACATAGTCAGTCTTAAATTACTGAGACTCCCATCCATAAGTGACTAAATGAGATAGATGATAACAGCCTTAATTTAGGAGTAGAGAAAATGTTTTGTTCTCTGAGGAATGAGTTTTTATTTATAATGTGCACTTCATAAATCTAAATTGTTTCAAATGTAATTATTTTATAAGTAAAAATGTTTTATTTCCTTATGATGTCAGCTGCAAGAATTGTCTGAAAATCAGAAGGGAATTTTTTGGCTTCATACTTCTCTACACATATTTTATTACGTTGCATAATTTTAAGAAAATTCCCACTGGTAGTAAATAGCCAAAAATTAGAGGTGTGTTGATTTCCTTCAAGTCACCTAGCAGTTATTTAAGAGTAAGATGTCAAATTGGAATTTTTCATTAGTGTTTTGAATACTGGATTGAAACAATTAAAAGCTGGGAGAAGTCATATTTAGGAAATCAGTAAGGAAGTAATTAGGCACATACCATTTTTTTCCTTTGAAAAAACATAGAATGTGTTATAAGATGAAACAAGTTTTGTGTGTGTGTGACTATTCCTCAAACCAAATTGTTTTTAGAAAGAAAAATACTTTAATCACTAACTTATAGAAATAATTTATTGACTTATAGAGTAGATTTTTTTATTCATCCCACAGATATTTTGATTTTTAATTATACATTGTGAGAAATGTATGCATGATACTCTGCTTACTATATTGTTATCTAATATTATAATAAAAATGTAACATATTATATAATACAAGTTTAACTACCTCAGGTAATATTTTGAACAGGTATTGATTTTTTACAAAACAGAGGTCCTGATTATTTTTTCCTGCAGAGGGAAATAAAGATATCCATAATAATCTGTCATAGATTTGGTATGCATTTGTATTCAATATCGGAAGAAGTGTTCTATGACCAGATAATAGTTCCTATACCTGGGTTACAAATTCAGATTGAAAGAGGAGCTTTGTGCAATGAAGTTTTGTTAAACTGTAAAGTGATGTGGGCCGTGGATTGCAGGTAAAGGACGGCTGTTATGAAGTGATTGCCTCTAAGGAAAAGATCTTTGAGAAAACTACTTACATTCACTCAAGTATGTCAAAATATTACGTAAGTGCTGTACTTTGTATTGACAGCATCTGTTCCTTGTCCTGGCCTGGAGGGTGTCAAACTATGTATAAATTCAAAAATGCAAATGTTATTGCTTCTTTCAAAGCTAAATTTTCACATTATACCTCAAACCATGAATAAATTCTACAGATTTACACTCTCTTCCCCTTTACCTCATCATCAGTCCTCTTTATTCATGAAAAATATGCTGGACTCTCCACGTATATATTCTTTTAATTTCCATTCTGCCAAAGGACTGAACAGAAGTATGTTTGTAATTCCAATAGTGATGATATTGATGATGACAATGATCACAGCAATGATAATGATAAAATGATTTTAATAATAATGATTAGCATGTTGATAATGTTATTTTTTCAAGTTTTTATTAAATTCCAGTTAGTTAACATACGGTATAACATTATTTTTAGGTATTTTTAGGTATTTTTAGGTGATTTGTCACTTACATACAAAATCCAGTGCTCGATGATGATGTTATTTCTGATAGCAGTTCCAAGTTCTTACTCATTTCTGCATTGTTGGTTGTAGGGAAGAAGAAGAAAACCATTAATATTTTCAGACAATTATGGAGAATTACTCTATCAGGAAGAAGATGCTATCATAAATATACTTTATACTCATTCTTTCCGTTTCCACTGCCAGCATTAATCTCTCTACTCATTGATTCATTCATTCATCTATTCAATCCATGCTTATTAGGTATAACTAAGGTGCTAGAATACCACAGAGAGCAAACACAGACACAGCTATTACCTCCATGGACTCTCAATCTAGTAGTATACACAGAGGTTAGTTCCATAAAACTAATTGAAAAATCGCAACTATAATAAGTGCCATGATTGAAAGTGACATAATGCTACTACAGCTTATAAAAGAGGGATTTGATATAAATTATGAGCAAGGAACTAATGAGCCTTAGGAATTAAAGGATGACAGGGAAAAAAAAGTATCCCAAGAAGAGCAGTCAAGGGAAACATGATATGAATATTGGTGATTGAAAGACATTTCGTCTGAATTAAAGCTAGGGGGATGTGGTTTAGGATATAGCTAGAAAAATAGCTAGGGCCATGCCAGACTGAGCCCTGTTCTATTATGTTACATGAAAGAGGAAGCGATCAAAATATTTTAAGTTGGAGGATGCCCCAATAAGATTTGCATTTTGAAAAGGTCGCTCTGACTTGGCTGCTGTCTGAAGGGAGCATACTGACTGGATAACAAGTTATAGATTTAAAAGAAACAAAAAGGAACCTGGTATTTGACATTGACATGGCCAAATACCCTATTTTATTAAGAAAGAAATTAAAGTTCAAGAGACACGATAACTTTTATAATTAGTACCAGAACCTAATTTAAAAGAAACAGAATTTAGATTATTTATTCTAAATATTTTTTCAATAATACTCTGACATGTGGTTATTAAGTATCAGAGCCAAACTTGCTTAATTGTTTCTGCTCTTAGATCAATTTCTGTCACATTTTCCTTGCCATTTCTTCCAGAGTTCCCATTCATTTTCAATACTTCTTGCTATTTTCTCTCTCCTGCTGAACAAAAATATCATCTTGTAATTCTGAACTACAAAAAATTCTGTGATACCCTAAGGCTCTCCTTACACATTTCCAGTGATGTAATAACTTGTTCATAAACATATTATTTTTCTAATAAATTACATTTTCTGAGGGTAGAGGCAATAATTTGATCTGTTTTCCTTCCTCTGATTCTGATTTGATGTCTTGTATGTAATAGGTGTGTAAACAAGGATATTACTTTGAAAACCATTAATATTCTCTATGAATACATTATACTGTATTACCATATATTTCTGAAGGTTACCTTCTTCCATTTTTTTAAAGAAGTTTATTTATTTTTGAGAGAGAGGTGGAGCATGAGCTGGGGAAGAGCGGAGAGAGAGGGAGGCACAGAATCCAAAGTAGGCTGCAGGTTCTGAGTTGTCAGCATAGAGCCCAACATGGGGCTTGAACCCATGAACCATGAGATCATGACCTGAGTTGGTCAGATACTTAACCAACTGAGCCACCAACGTGCTTCTGAAAGTTACCTTCTAAATACAGCATTTTGTCATTAAATAATAACAAAAAAATAACCATAGTTTTATTCACGGGCATTTCACCCAGTACTAAGGCTTACATGGCCAAATTTGACAATCCTAGTAGGAAGAAATAGGAAATACAGATTTTACCAAGTCCTTCCTGGGGTCAGAAAGATTTCCCATGATGGTTGTGTATGTTTGTGACCATTTTGTAATTTTATAATACAGTTGTAAAATCAGTTATTCTAAAAGCCAAAAAATTGTTTTAAAGTTGAGTAAAAAATACTTACAGACCTACCTAAAACTTCAATAAATTCTCATTACATTTCAAATGCAAGCCAGATTCCTTACTACATAGAAAGTGATCCTATGTGATAAAGCCATGTGGGGGCCTCTGATCTCGGGTTCCTTTACTCTGCCCTCAGTCACTGTGCCCCAACCACTATGCCTTTTCTCAACTCTTCAAATAGTACAGGGTCACCTCAGCCTGCTAGCCTTTGTGCTGCTTTTTCCTGCTCTTAAGGTTTCTCCTTACACAGCCTCCTAGGTCTCATGTCTTATCATTTAGATCTCAGCTGAAATACAAGAGGCTCAGGGAGAGCTTCTCTGACAATGTCCCCGGTACCACTCACCCTCTGTCACGTCACACCACTGTATATTCTCCCCAGGACTTCTCATGATTTGACATTTTAATACGTATGTATTTCCTTACATACAGATCTGTCTTCTATAACTACAAGTTCCATGGAAATATAAACTGTGTCAGTCTGGCTCACTATTTTATTTCTAGAGGACAGGATATCACGTGTAATTCAGAAAATATTCAGTAAATATTTGTTAGATATGAAAAGAATACAATGAGTAGCTAAAGAAGTCATGCTATTCGTTTTTAAATGTTTATTTATTTTTGAGAAAGAGAGAGAGAAAGAGTCGGAGTGCAAGCAGGGGAGGGTCAGAGAGAGAGGGAGACACAGAATCCAAAGCAGACTCCAGGCTCTGAGTTGTCAGCACAGAGCCCAATGCAGGGCTTGAACTCATGAACTGAAAGATCATGGCCTGAGCTGAAGTTGGATGCTTAACCGACTGAGCCACCCAGGCATCCTGCAATCATGCTATTCTAAGGCCTCCTCTGGACCACTACCTCAAAGCAGCTATAGGCACAGGGTTCCAGATCTTTCTTTGACAGAATTCATGGCATCTATATTACTTTTCAATTTACTATTAGATGTGTTCAAAGAGAAATATACAGAGTTTTATGGCATTGTGTGTAAATAAAAAGTCCAAGAACTCTGAATAATAACTTTTCCTTTATTAGGAGTTAAATTTATACCAATATGCTTTAGAAAACTGAACTCTTTGGTACCATGCCTTCATAGCATTACAAGGAGCAGCTGTTAAAACTACTGTAAGCTTGTATATTAGCAAGTGTAAAGGAAGAAGGACTGAAAAAGTGAAACATTCAGGGAATAATTCAAACTTATTTTAGATTAAATTAACATATATTA
Organism: Suricata suricatta; assembly: GCF_006229205.1. Classification (NCBI taxonomy): domain Eukaryota; kingdom Metazoa; phylum Chordata; class Mammalia; order Carnivora; family Herpestidae; genus Suricata; species Suricata suricatta. The sequence continues at coordinate 22,663,227 of NC_043710.1, read as the reverse complement.
GCTGTGATTGACCAGGATAGTTAAAAAAAAAAAGTGGTGACCTGAATCTGTGTCAGAAATAAAATTAATTCTGACAATCTATTCATACTATTCTAATGATTTGTATCTTCAAATGAACCCCATACTACTCTAGCTGGACAGTCACTAGACACCCCAGAAATGATCTTTATACACTGGGCTTAATTAATCAAACAATAGTAAATGTTTATATAACATTTATTATATCCCCCTTACTGTTTTATGTGCTTCACATATATTAAAAAGTTTAATCTTTATGATGGCCCTTCAGAGTAACTGATTATTCCCCCTTAACAAAGAAGACTAAGTAACTTAGCCAAGATTAAACTTTTAAGAGCTAACGTGAACATAAGCAGTCTGTATGTCCACACTCTTGATTACTGTACAATGCCTCTTTTCACACAATCCTCTTCAGTCTGAAAAACAATTATGCGTGTATTGAATAAAGTCAAACACAGCTAATAGAGCTGGGGAATGAAGTCAGATATAATAAGTCTGAACATTGAGAAATAGAGAACTAAGGGTGATTATATAAACTTTTAAATGATTCAAAAAATTTTATTGAGTTCAAAAAGATTGTCTTAGCTTAGGCTGCTATACAAAAACACCATAGGGTGGGTGGATTAGAGTCAACAGAAATTTATTTCTTATACTTCTGCAGGCTAGGAAGACCATGATCAAGACAGCAGCAGATTTGGTATCTGGTGAGGTGTCCTGGGTCCTCACATAAAAGAAGGGGCCACAGAGCTCTCTGGAGTCTCTTTTACAAAGGTACTAATCTCACTCATGAGGGCTTTAACCTCATGACCTAATAGCCTCTCAAAGGCTCTGTCTCCAAATACTATTACATTGGGGATTAGGTCTCACCATATAAATTTGGGGGGTGATACATTCAGTCTGGTGAGGAAAAGATTTTGATTGCTTTCTCTCCAGTTAATTTTGCATGGTAGAACCTAAATTTGTAAGCAAATTTGTTAAAATATGAAAAAATATAACTTTAGAATAACTAATGGACTCTTCTATACCTGTTACCTTAGAAAAGCTCCTCATTTGTGAATTCCAAATCGTTTTAGGTACACTACAGCAGTCTAAACACATTTCTGAGACTTACTTTCGAAGAAATCATGTAGTCTGTTTCAGTTGGTTTTATACATATCTATAAATTCTTTACCCATAAAAAACTGCTTGTACTGCAGACATATTCAATATTTCATAGTGCCATACAAAAATAAGTATGTATATATAGATAAATAGGTAGATAGATAGGGGTACAAGCCCTAGCTCTATTATCTACCACAAATAAAACTTTTACCAAAATGCTTCCTTTGGACTCATTTCCTTACTTTTACTCTTATTTCCTTATTCATTTCCTTTACTTTTACAGCAAGAAATATTCTTCTATTGCTTTTATCTGCTCAATTATATTTGGGGGGGTCCTTTTATTCTTTTGATTCTGATTATTTTTAAAAAATAAATATTTATTTGGAGAGAAAGAGAGACCAAGTGAGCACATGAAAGCATGAGGAGGGGAGGGGCAGAAAGAGGGGAAAAAAGGGAATCCCAAGCCAGCTCCACTTTGACTGAGCCAACCAGGCACCCCATCTGATGATTCTTACACTCTTTATATCCCTATATCTTACAACACAGAGACTTTATTAAGAGAGAATCAACCATTAAGACTGTTTGTCTGTCTGTCTCTTTGCTAGGGATGCTATTTTACTATTTTTTGATGTTTATATACTTTGAGAGAGAGAGTGTGTGTGTGTGTGTGTACAGATTCAAAGGAGGAGGGGCAGAGAGAGAGAGAGAGAGAGAGAGAGAGAGAGAGAGAGATCCCAAGCAGGCTCTATGCTGTCAGCACAGAGCCCAGCACAGGGCTTGAACTCACAAACCCTGAGATCATGACCTGAGCTGAAATCAAGAGTCAGAGGCTTAATTGACTGAGCCACCCAGGTGACCCTATTTGCTAGGGATTTTAATCTTTTGGAATATACCCAGGGTAGGAAGGCAGCTGGAAATGAGTAGCACTGTAGATTAAGGTTACTAATCCCTCATATATAGTCTCTGAGGTGGTGCTGTCTCCTGTCTTTACCAAAGATTGTGTGATTCCTCCATTACTCTGATATAATCCACATCCTTTCAAAAAGTTGCTGTGTGCACGCTCAAGTCAATAAAGTTACTCTGCTACTTACTATCAAGGAAACTAAATGAAACAGGAAATAATTCCTATTCTAATGATCTTCAGAATTGTTAGTCTGGGCCATATGAATTGATAACTGTGAAAAGGATTAACGAGAAAATTCTACATAAGTAATCATTACAGACCACCTAGACAAAATGGTGGTACCTAGTACAAAATGAAAATGCAGGCTTCTTGTTCAAAATTATTTAGACTTTCATATGATGACTGCTATTTTGCATTCCCCCAAAATTCATTTGTTAGATTCTTTTTTTAATTTTTTTAAAATGTTTTTTTTACTTGTTTTCGAGAGCTAGAGAGAGACAGTGTGAGCAGGTGAGGGTCAGAGAGAGGGAGATACAGAATCTGAAGCAGGCTCCAGGTTCTGAGCTAGCTCTCAGCACTGAGCCCGACACAGGGCTCAAACCGACAAACTGTGAGATCATGACCTGAGCCGAAGCCAGACGCTCAACCGACTGAGCTACCCAGGTGCCCCCATTTGTTAGATTCTTAATGCCCAATGCAATGATATTAGGAGATGGACCTTTGGGAAGTGATTGGTGTTCTGCCCCCCTAAATGGAATTATGCCCTTATAAAAGAGTCCACAGACATTTCCCTTGCCCCTTCCTCTGTGTGACAACATCCGAAATCAGTACCCTGAAGAGCACCCTTATCCAATGATGTTGGCACCTTGATCTTGGACTCTCAGCCTCCAGAACTGTGAGAAATAAATTTTGGCTGTTTATAAACTACTCAGTCTGTGGTATATTGCTACAGCAGCCTTAATGGACCAAAACAGTGACAACAGAGCATTAAACCAAGTACAGAGTCCGCACATTGCATACCTGTGAAGCTGGCCCTTGCTTACTTACTATAATGGATTTGAAATCAGATATTCCAGGGGTACTGGGGTGGCTCAGTGGGCTAAGCTTCCTACTCTTGGTTTGGCTCAGGTCATGATCTCACGGTTTTGTGAGTTTGAGAGCCTGCTCTGCGTGGACAGTGAAGAGCATGTTCAGGATTCCCTCTGTCTGTCTGTCTGTCTGTCTGTCATTCCCCCCACTCATATTATTTCTGTTTCTCTCAAATAAATAAATGATCTTTAAAAATAAAATAAAATAAAATCACTATATTCCTTAGATATCATGATCCTTTTTAAATGCAGTGTCATTATTAATACCTCCTGTCTTTCTTTATTAATTATTAGCAAGAAATAGACAAAAAGAAATGTAATTCCAGTAATCCTAGGACTGCTGGTGGTATTTGCCATTGGCAAACTATAATAAGACTATAAAAAAATTAGATGTGTATTTTACTAGCAATTAAGATAAATACAAATATTCTAATTATTGGACTGAAGACTAATCTGTAGAATAATCTGTAAAAAGTTGTTAATATCTATACCATGGAAATAATTTTTATTTTTATAAAGCTTATCCACTAGAGAAATTAGATGCATTTCATTTACAATTATAAAGTCATGAGAATAGATAATACTAAAAGTATTTTTTGATTAATGATTTCTCAATAACTAGCTGTATGTTCCTGAAAAAGTTAAAATATTTTTTTACGTCTTTTTTCTCATTTTCAGAAAACTTCAATTTTTTCCTCTTCTCACTGGGTCATGGTAAGGAAAGAATGTGAATTCCCTGAAAATGTAAAAAAAATACAAATAAAGTAATAGCAATACTAGTGCTCTTATTAATATTGTCATTTTATTCTTTTGTCACTTCCTATCCAATAAATGCCCAAGATGGTGCAGGCAAACTAAACTCATGGTATTCGAAGATTTTGCTAAGGCACTTTTAGTTAACTTAAAGAATTAGAGGGAAATCTTTTTGACTGATTTACAAATTCTAGATAATGTGACATGTCTTTCTGACCGAAGATTGTGTTTCAATCATGTGGCACTCTCAGTGGTGCCTGGCACAGTTTCAGACGTGTAGTACTTAGCACAATTTGTAAAACTTTGCCCTGTTGTATCTCCATAATCAAACTCTAAGGTTAGATTCCCTCTGCTAAGGGAATGGGTTAATTTAGTTTCAATTATGTACTGATTCCTTCTGGCATATTATTTTAATAATCAAAGGACTTAAGAACTTTGAGTTCCACTCACCATGAATGCTTCTCATTGTTACATTTTGATTTGCCAACCTTTTGTCTCTGTTTCTGTATTCCTTGAAATGACAGTTTAAGCCTTTTAATTTTTCAAAGTCTAGGTAGTTATAAAAGAGCATTGCAGGTTCAGATTTTTCATATGTTGAGTTAACACCATTAGATATTGCCATGAAAGCAGGTGAACCGGCATAAATCATATGATCATACAGCTGGGAGAAAACTCCAAAGGTCACACAGTTAATTCTCTTGAATCCACATAGACTGCCTTGAAATTAACCTAGACAAATAGGTGTCTGTCCAAGAACGTAAAGGTCAAATGGCATCATGAATGTATGAACACCCATAGCCACGTGGAGTATAAGGTGATACTTTAGGCAATTCAAGTACAGTATCTTCATATTGGTTTAATCATCTGAACGTAAGAATATTTCCATTTGTACAGCAGTGTTGTTAACAGAAGAAAGTGATTGGAAGTCTGAAAGATGGTGCTGGAAGGTTTTATTGAGACTGAAAAAAGAAACTACATACAAAATGCCCATATCAGTTATCTACTGCTATGTAATAAACCACCACAAAGTTTAATGACTTAAAACGATAATAACAATTCATTGCCCATGACTACAAAACTTGAGAAAGACTCAGTGGGAAGAGATCATCTTTACCCATATGGTGTTGAGAGGAAGATGCTGACTTGGTTTGTAGGATACAAGATAGCCTCTCTCACATGTCTGGCAAAACAGATAGGATTGCTAGAATGAGTAGAGCATGCTGAAACTCTGAAAAAGAAGAGTCTTCACTGTTTTTACAGGGAGACTTACTATTCAAAGGACAAAAATGGAAGATGTATACCTTTTAATAACCAGGGATATTATACATAGAGTGTCACATCTGCTATATTTTACCCATCAAGCAAGTCACAAGGTCAATGAGTGGGCACTCCTAAGAGAGGTAGAGTAAGTCTTGATGTGAGAAAGGCAAGGATGTACAGGGAAGGATTGAATTTCTAGAAAGAAATCTCAGTAAAATATCCCATGATAAATCATGCCTCAGTAAACTCTACCATGATACCTCATGCTTCCTCAAGTAAGAACTATACCCACCCCCTGCAACACCTCCCCAAACACATCTCATCATAGAATTAGACTTGAAGTCTAGTATCTTTTGCTCTGCAACAGGGCTGGCTTTGGATGGTTCTTCCTGGGTGCAAGTCCAGTTCCTCTGAAGAATTGGAAATGTAAAAGGCTGGTTCTCAGGGCACCGGGGTGGCTCAGTTGGTTAAGTGCTGGACTCTTAGTTTCAGCTCGGGTCATGATCTCATGATTTCATGAGATTGAGCCCCATATCGAGCTCGGAACTGACAGCAGGGAGCCTGCTTGGGATTCTCTGTCTCCTCTCTCTGCCCCTCCCCCACTAGAGCTGTTTCTGTTTCTCTCAAAATAAATAAATAAATGTAAAAAAATAATTAAAAGGCTGATTATCTGCCCCTAGTATTATTCATGAGTCAGGGATGGGACAATAGAGACTAGAAGGGAAGGGGAAAAATAGTTACAAACAGAGAGGAAGGCAAACCAGAAGAGACTCTTAAATAGAGACAACAAATTGAGGGTGGATGGAGGGCAAGGGAGGGGTGAAAATGGGTGACAGGCATTGAGGTGGGCACTTGTTGGGATGAGCACTGGGCATTGTATGTAAGCGATGAATCATGAGAATCTACCCCTCCCAAGAGCACAATGTATACACTGTATGTTAGCTAACTTGACAATAAAGTTATGGAGTCTCTGCTCCATAGCTCTTCTGAAATCCAACTATTGCTTGCTTTCAGAGCCTCCTACTTCTGCAGACAAGGAAAGTTCTCTGAATAGAACCCAGTTCTGGCCTGTGAGAACACATTTACTGTCTCCTGGCTAGCCTCAGCCTCTGGCTCTATCCTCTGAGCTATCAGCTTTGTTCTCTGAGATGCCATTCCCTAGATAACTATTTGCTGCTAAGTAATTTTTTTCTTTCTGATACTAAACACTTGATGGCCAGAGCCTCTTTTTATTAGGAAGCATGTTAATCCCTGTTAGCCCAAGCTTGTACAAGTTTCTAATAACTTTGTATCAGGTTAATGTATGAAATTACAGTTCATTTTATTAGATAAAAGCCATACCATAATGTCTTCAAGATAAGCCCTTCTCAACTTTTGGCTGCAAGCCAAAATAGTTTGTTTTGTTTTGGGGGTATTTTTTTTTCATGCTGGGGGAATACAGCATAAAACACCTTAAGTCTTTCTGAGGTTTTAAAAAGAGGTCTTATAAAATACCATGGATTTGATCTCTTAACCGGAAGTGCCCTGAATTTGATCTTTGCCTGAGGCTATTTTAACTTTGAGGCTGGGGATTAGAAAAAAAATATATGTATATATATATTGCAACCCCGAAAGCCCTCAGATAGAAATATTTCCTCCACATTTTGTTTCAAAATGGAGTATTTTCTTCTTTAGCTCATCACCTGTCTTCTATTTTATCACCAGTAAAGAAAGTCAACTAGCACTTTGGACATTCTGCCTAGGTACCTTCTTATTCAGATATATTTTCTACATTTTATGCTAACCCAGTCAGCAGTTTTGCCAATTTTCCCATCAATGTACAACACTAGTTTTCCTTCCTTTGCTCTTCTACCAACAGTGTACACACTGCCCATCCAGCTCAGAACCACTTGGTTCTAAACAAATACCACTTATTTTAAGTTTCTATTATGTAGCATGCCATTTCCATGTATCAACGGCTACCTCATTTATATATTACTGAGTAAATAATCACCACTTAGCATAAAACCATAATTAATCATTTCGCACAATTTTCTAAGAAAGTAAGACTCTGATGGATAGCTCCACTGCACAATTGCATGTTGATTGTGGTCGCTTAGCTCTTGAGTGACTGCTGCATCTATCTGGGAACAAAGCTGATTCTGGAACATCTCAGATGCCTTTAGTCACATACCCAGTACTTCAGCAGATAGGATGTCCGCTATCTAACTGGGCCTCCCTGCATATTTTCTCTCACTATTCAGTAGTCTGATCTGAACATCCTTGCAGGTAGATCCAAAAAAGTTAAAGGAGAGGCTATTAGTCTTCTGGAGACATAAGTATATAGATCTGGGAGAATATCTTCTTTACTACATTCTGTTGGTACATTCTCTACTACATCACAAGGCTAGCTCAGATTCTAGAGGAAGATACCACATCCACATATTGATGGGACTGTGGTATATACATGCCAAGACTGAAGAAATTCTTCAGAGTTATGTTTAAAGATAATCTATCACTTCCCAGTATAATTCTGGACTTGTAGTCAGTGATCAATGAATGTCAGTTGTCTTTCATTGACACACATCAGATGATGTATATGGTAATTCTTAATAATGAATATATTTATTAAATAATAAAAAATAAAATTAATTTTACTCTCACCACAGTTATCTGGTTGTCAGTTTTAAATTTCTCCTTTTGTAAAAAGTATTTTTAAAGTTTATTTATTTTTGAGAGAGAGAGAAAGAGAGACAGAGAGAGAAATGGGAAGGGCAGAAGGAGAGGGAGAGAGAGAATCCTAAGCAGACTCCATGCTTTCAGTGAAGAGCGTGACACAGGGCTTCATCTCGTGAAGTCATGCCCTGAGATGAAATCAAGAGTTGGATGCTTCATCAGGGCACGTGGGTGGCTCAGTCTGGCTTCGGCTCAGGTCATGATCTCACAGTTTGTGACTTCGATCCCTGCATCGGGCTCCATGCTGACAGCTCAGAGCCTGGAGCCTGCTTCAGATTCTGTGTCTCCCTCTCTCTCTGACCCTCCCCTGCTCACACTGTCTCTCTCTGTCTCTCAAAAATAAAAAAATTAAAAAAAATAGTTGGACACTTAACCAACTGAGTCACCAGGTACCCCTTAAATTTCTCCTTTTTAAATAAAGAAGGCATATTTTCAGTGACAGATGATTTTGAGAGATCACATAGTATTGTGACTAAAGAGATGACCTAGATTTTGCAACTACAAGGTCACTTGTCTTATTATATGTCCTGAAGACCTTTTCACTACATTGAGGAATAAACAAGGATGAGATAGAGTAGAATCTGGGAGTAAGAACTATTCAAACTTTACTGCTTAAAATATTGTAGAATGTGGGGAAGCGAGCTTGTTGTGAAGAGATGTGTTTCCACTACCTCAGTGTTATCTACTTCTACATAAGGAATTTAAAGTTAAAATTTTAAAACCTGTGAACTTCCCATGCTCTCTTTTCTCAGTCTTTGATTGCATTGCTTGTTCCAGCCAATAAAAGTATGTGCTGTGTAGGTGAGATCTAAGGAATGATGGAGGTGTGCTAAAGTCATCATCTATATTTTCTATACATATAGAGATAAAATGGAATTTTAGATTATTATCATATGGCCTGATATTTTACCCTTTTTATTTAAACACAGAGAATTTTTTTTCTTCTGAACAGTTCCCTTAGAGTATAGGACACACAATTTTTAGCTCTGTGCATTCAGGAGTATTGACATCTTATTCGTTTGGTGTCATGCTTCAGAGAAGGAGTTTAAAAGGCCCCAGAAGCACTGATGATTAGGAGATTCAGGTACACATTGGCCGTGACAACAGCCGCCCTATGCGGTGTCAGTAGCTGAGGCCAGCCGGTTCTGGTAGAGCTGTCTCTACCACCAGGTGAAGAGAAGACGCACTTTCATCTTCATGAATGTGAGAGGCATTTCAGAGAGTCTTTTCAAAGCTCTGTGTTGGCCACGCTGAGAAAGAGCATTAAAATATGTTTGCAGGAATGAAGCAGAGAGCCCTCTGTTCACCAAAAGCTCTGCAGGGAGCAGCAAGGGAGCCTTGTGTTTTTGTTGTTTCCCCACGTGCATCACTCAGTCTACACAGTGGTGTTCACAGAGCGAAGAGGAAAGAGAAGGGGCTGAAAAGGAGGGTAGGAAGCAGGATAGTGACTCATGCCAACTGCAGTCTTCACTGAATCTGACTCCTGCACATAGATCAGAAGAAACTCAGAAAGATGGCAATAGACAGTGCAGTGGAGGTGATTGAAGAGCAAAGGCTGACCCACGTTCCTGTAGAGATGAGGTGAGCCAGAGAATGAGGCCGGAGGTACATCATTAGAGGGGAAGAAAAGTTTTACAAACTGGCCTCTGGGTTTCCACTAGTGACACACAAAACCCCAAAGGGAAGGATCAATGCGGGGTGTGAAGGGAGTGGTGACTGGCCTCTGCCAAACTGCTGGAAATACATTGCGTGTGACTAAGGGAAAAAATAAAGGTAAATTTGGGGAATGCTGAAAAATAAAATGTGTGAAAGCTCTTAAACACTTCATTTGGGAGAAAAGTCCAGGAACTTCCTTCTTCATGTCAGACACTATACTAGGTGTAAAAAAAAAAAAAGGCCCTAAATTTTGAGGTAATTATTTTTCATATTGTAGAAATAGGCATACAAACAAATAATTAGGATTCGATGCTCAGAATATTAAAATATACAAAATTATAAACTACCTCCATCCTTCATCACTGCGTCATCTCATTTTCTTTTCTTTATACTAGATGAGACTCTACTTGCAAACATAAAAATGTTGTGAGAAGATTTGAATTTGGCCAGTATTTGTGAATTTTTATCTTCTAGTATGGAGAGCATTTCAAACTTCCCTTTGTTTTTAATGTGTGGAATAGTTGTTGATAATTCTGTCTTATCCATGGAGTCTTCACTTTTTTTTTTAAATTCCCTGTTTATGTTATACATTTCTACCCTTATAAATACCTCACTCCCACCAGACCAATGTTTTTTAGTTTGCATATAAATTTAATTTTGCTGTCCATGCTTTTGAATCTTCTGAAGCTTTCCTCTCCATTCTTAAATCCAATTCTAATTCAAAAACATTTACAGTTAAAGGAAGGAACGAATATTTACAGTTAAAGGAAGGAAAGAACATGGTAAGTTATATAATTATAGTAATATTAGCATTTACATTTACTATGCAATATGCTGACAAATTCACATGAATCATCATATCTACTATTTTTGTAAGTTCAATACTTTTGTTGGGTTTTTTTTTGTATAAAGCTTTAGAAGTTAGATGAAAAGAAGCAACTTGACCAAAGTTAAAGGTTCCATAAGTGGCACAATAAATTTAAAGACTGATACACTGTGTTGTAAAATCTTACCTATTTTGCCACGCTTAAAATTGTGTCACATAAAATCAAAACTATAAGAAAGGATTTTTGTGGCATTAAAGAAAGAACAGTATTTGGGATTCATGAAACACACACACACACACACACACACACACACACACACACAATGTAATGTTTGGATCTCCAGGAGTAGCATAATTCAGGTCAGTGAAGAAAAGTAGTTGGCCTTCCAAACCAACATTTTTAGTTGAAGACAATAAGAACTATTAATATAAAAATACATTAAGGACGCCTGGGTGGCTCAGTCGGTTAAGCATCGGAGTTCAGCTCAGGTCATGATCTAACGGCATCAAGCTCTGTGCTGATAGCTTTCAGCCTGGGGCCTGCTTCAGATCCTGTCTCTCTCTACCCCTCCCCTCCCCTCCCCTGCTGGCGCCCGCTCATGCGTGCTCTCTCTCTCTCTCTCTCTCTCTCTCTCAAATATAAAATAAAACATTAAAAAAAAAGTTTATTTCTGCTTCCAGGAATATGGGGCAGATATATGTGTTCCCCTTTCTCTCCCTTAGTAATCTTTAGTTTGGGTCCAATTAAAAGTCCTGAACATTATATTAAAAAAGAAATAAGAAAAGTAGAGCTAAGAAGAAAGACCAACTAGAAACATCAGGACCCAAAAACAACATGGTGGTGGTGAATTTCTGGGTTTTCTTTTTGCCTAAAATCACACACTTGGAATTTAAAAAGCTACCCTCCCCAGGAACACCAATGGGCACAGAAAATGCCCCAACAAAACCCTGCTCTCTCTAGCCAGAGGGCTAGGAAAGAATTTTTAGACCATAAATCTTCAACTTAGCCATACAGCACCAAAAGATCTGGCCCCACTCCAGTGTCAGTAAGGCCTGAATATAGCCTACACTTGTTCCTCTGTCAGGTTGTCAGTAGGCCCCGTCCACTCCCGCCAGACTGGAGTCAGGGACAGCTAGCTGGGGAGCCTACACTTTCACCCTATTGAACAGTAACAGATCCCCACCTTGTGCGATGCCGCTGGAGTCCTTATGGCAAACCTGGACTTGCACTTCAGCAAGCACCTACCTCCGCGCACTGTGTTAGTGTGGACCACATGTGGAGACAATCTGCCACCCTGCTCAGCAGAGATGGAGAGCCACCTTGAGTGTCATGGAAGCTGTCTGAGGAATCTGAACTTCTGTTTCCACCAGGCAATAATTCAATGGGACTGCCTTGCTACCTCTTGCCTTGCTAATGTCATGTCAGAAAAAGCCAGTGACAAAGATGGCCTTAACATTTCCCTCCCCACAATCCAACTTATGACAGGTTTCTTCCTGCCTCTAGGTCTCTGGCCTCCCTTTCCTTAGAGCATTTACTTGAGCAAACTTATAATTGTAAATCTTCTTCCACCCCTTTGAGATGTAAATAATTTTAGAAGCTTCTTGCCAGGTTTTTTAATGACCTGGACAATCAGTCATTCTTGATTTTGGGAGCCATCTGTTTGAAATCTAGTCATCAAGGAAGACAGGGCTCCCATCCCCCAGTCTCTGTGAGTAGATAGAAATATAACTTAGGTGGGCAGATGGGTACCTCACTTCAAATTGTAAAACAGTCTCCATTAGAAAGATTCCAGGAAATTGCTTCACTTTTGTGTAAAGCTGATTAGTGAACACACATTGCCTGAGACCCACCTCAATCCCCAGCTCTTAAGGACTCGCCAGTCTTTCCTTTACTGCATTGAGTTTAGACTGTATTTTAGTCTGTTTCCTCTATTGCCTGTTTAACTTGGTGCAATTTTTGCTTTCACTCTGGCTCAAACATGCTAGTTCATAACATACTACAAAAATGTTTAGGTTTTAAACAAAGATCACACATTATACCAAGAACCAGGTGGATCTGAAATGAATGGAAAAGAAGACAATCAATAAACGCTAGCAGCAAGATAATAGAAACATTAGAAGTATCTGATAAATAGTTTAAAGTAACCATGGTAAACAAAAATAGTGCTTCAATGGACAATTAGCAACATACTCAAAGCAAAAGAAAAAAAAAGGAAATATTTAGCAAGAGGTTGAAGTTATCAGCCAAGGTGAATCAAAAGGAAATTTTAGAATTGAAAGTAACAATAGTCAAAATACAAACGCAGTAGATTGTCTCATCAGCGGAATGGAAGTGTGCTATGTTTATATTCTAGAAACTTTGTGCTGTTGGTCCTTATTTTACTTTACTAAATGCTTGAAAGAGGAATATTATAATTGGCCTATGAAACTAGTTAGACAATTTGTTAAAATAAAAATGAATTATTCCGGTAGTCGGCCTCACTGGTATGAATTTGCTCCATTTAATTGGATTGATGAAGGTTTTTAATTTGGTAAAAGTACCGTTTGAGGTTTGCATAATTATCATAATGTATTGGCAGGTCTGGTGTTAATTGTTTTGTGTTTATCTCTTTAATATTTCACAAAATATGGGGCACATAAAATTGTTTTTACAGAAGATAATTAGATGGTGTATGATCTTAACATTAAATAACATTGTAGGGGCATCTGGGTGGCTCAGTCGGTTACGCCTCTGACTTAGGCTCAGGTCATGATCTCACGTGAGTTTGAGCCCCGTGTCAGGCTCTGTGCTGACAGCTCAGAGCCTGGAGCCTGCTTCAGATTCTGTCTCCCTCTCTGTCTGCCCCTTCCCCTCTCATGCTCTGTCCCTCTCTGTCTCAAAAATAAAAAAAAATTTTAAGTAAATAAACAAATAGCATTGTATTACACAGAGACAAAGATGCTCTTTATTTTTCTTTCTGGCCTTCTTATTGCTCAGAAAGGACATCTCTGTTGAATATCACAAGTTCTTTATAATCTCTCCATCTTTTTACAAATATAAAGCTTCAGGCTGGCACAATATTTAGATATCTAGGTAGGATATTGTAGCAGTGCTGTTTTCACAGTGTTTGCTTTTTGGTTATCTGTTATTTGTGAAAAACTTCCTTGTTTTCCATTATTATGGTGATATAAAATTTCCTTTTAAAAACACATTTACTGTTTTTAAAAATTCAATTTAAATAAAAATAAGCAATAAGAATACCTATGAGAGGAAAGCAGCAAATGATAATGGTATTATGCTATTGCAGAATATTAATTATTATGCATTAGTTCATTGGGTCTCCCATTAATTATGAGATTAATGTCCCAGTTTCACAAGTGCAGGGACTAAAGCTAAGTGATTTATTCCAGGTTCCACAGATAGTTACAGATAGATCCTACATCATATACATTCAGCTCCTGGGTGAGTGCCCCTCCTTTAAAACAAATTAAGAAGTCACCCTTCTTCTCTATAGGAATTCTAGTCCAGATTATGTGGTTCACTATCTCCACCACTGATAAAGTAATTGTGGGAATCTTAAGTTGTTTCCTCTAGCAAAAATATTCCATTTTTAGTAGTAAACACTGAACTGAAGATCACTTAAAAATGGAAATGTCTATATAATCTCTTTAAAGGATACCTCAGATGAGCTTATTTTATTGATTATTACAATGGGGGTCATTTGATGAAAAACATGGCAGCCAGATAACATGTTCTCATGTTCCTCCTTAGCATGTCATCTATTTGTAAAGAACTCAACTCCAAGAAAGAAAGAAACATAAAGAAGAAAGAAAGAAAGAAAGAAAGAAAGAAAGAAAGAAAGAAAGAAAGAAAGAAAGAAAGAAAGAAAATGAAGAGGGTATGCAATTAAAAGAGAAGCCCTAAATTAATCTAAAACTTTGCATTTAATAAATGACTCAATGAAATCTATAAGATTGAAAAGCCCAGGCTGGATGGGTTAGGAGAAAGCAGAAGAATATATTTGCATAAGTTTCCCTCCAGAATTGAATTAAATGTTACATCTCTTCAAGGTTCAGAGCAAAAATCACATAGATAGCTAGGATCAGGGAATTGAAAGAGATAGCTTTTATTTTTCAAAGAAGTAGACAGTGATATTAATCAAAACAAACCAAAGAGAATGCATTTCACTTATTTGATGAGCATATTTGGACATATTTTAATGTACAAAATGGAGACAACTATAGAAAAAATCTGAGTTCCTTTCCTGACTCTATTGATGCATAAATCATTTTGGTTGAGATATTCATTTAAGATATTAAAGCCATTGCATTTTTTATAAAGTTGTAGAATTATATGTAAAAGGATGTTTTTAATGGATTCACTTTTGCCAAACTTCTGAATCCTATTTTCTGAAGCTAGACTTTTGTACCCTTTTTTAGAAAGTCATAAAGACAAAATAAAAATACAAAAGAAAAAAAAAGGTGCCTGTAATACATTTTTTCATCAACATTTGTTTATATTTCTTGCTTTAAAACAACAAAAAGCTGGGGTGTCTGTATGGCTCAGGTGGCGAAGCGTCTGACTTCAGGTCATGTTCTCACGGTTTGTGGGTTCAAGCCCCGTGTCAAGTACTGTGCTGACACCTCAGAGCCTGGAGCCTACTTCAGATCCTGTGTCTCCCTCTCTCTCTGCCCCTCCCCCACTAAAAAATAAGTAAACATTAAAAAATATTTTTAAACTATTGTTTAATGTTTTATTTGTTTTTGAGAGAGAGAGAGTGTAGGCAGGTGAGGGTCAGAGAGAGAGGGAGAAACAGAATCCAAAGACAGGCTCTAGGCTCTGAGCTACCTGTCAGAGCCTGATGCAGGGCTCGAACCTATGAACCACGAGATAATGACCTGAGCAGAAGCCGGATTCTTAAGTCAGATGCTTAACCGACTGAGCCACCCAGATACCCAGCTTTGGGCAAGTTTAGTAAACCAATATCGGTAAAACCCATATGCAAAGTAAATTCACTGGCCAGTATAGTGGATCCACTTTACTTGGAAGTCTGTATTATTAACTGCTTTGCTACATAATGTGGTCAAATCCCATATATATAATGTGTGGCTCATAAATGTGAGACTCTATGGCCTTAAAATCAAATTAATTTTGATGACTGACACTCTATAAATCTTTAGACAATTCTAGTAGAACAAGTATTAGCTCGAGGTTTTTTTTATTATTACAAAATGATTCATTTTGAAACTATTAATTATATGAACCATCCAGATGAAAAGCTGTTCAGGTAAAATGTAGAATTGCAACTGATCAGTGAAAACATCAGAACAAACTCTAGAAGCAACCTCTGTTCATAGACTGTGCTCAGAACTGTACGAGGACTGAGCTGCTGTTGAAGCCTTGCATTCAAGTCGACACAATCAGATTCATTATTTTCCACCCTTATACCTATGCTCCCTTTCTTGGTTAACTTATTTACTATCTTTTTAGTCACCAATGTATAAACTTTGAGCTCCTCACCATTAAGTTCTATGGTTTTACCTCTGAAATGCCTCATGACTCACTCTTCTC
This sequence comes from Suricata suricatta, assembly GCF_006229205.1. Lineage (NCBI taxonomy): Eukaryota > Metazoa > Chordata > Mammalia > Carnivora > Herpestidae > Suricata > Suricata suricatta. Next base: position 22,647,355 of record NC_043710.1, on the reverse strand, counting down.
CATCCCCTTTTCATTTCCTCGATTCAGAGCTTTACTAAGCCATCTCATTATGCTCCTACCTGTTCTTCCAAACTCTCTAGCCTTCCAGGGTTCTTTAGGAAACTTTGATTGTTCTGCACTTTGCAGGGTCAAAATCTCACTTTCTTGGTAGTACTATTAAGGTCCTTTCTTGCCCCAGTATCGTTAGGGTCACACAGACCTGGATATAATTTCATCTTTATCACTTTCCCTGTGATTTGCTCAAACAGGTTTCTTAACTTCACTGAGAATAGTTTCCTTATCAATAAGTTGGTAATGATAAGACCAATAATAACTTATGACTCCTAGAATTCTTGTGAGGGTTAAATTCATTATAGTCTACTTAAAGTGCTCAATGTGTGATAAACATTCAACATGTTAGTTTGCATTTTTATTTCTCATCATTTTAGCCGCCATGCCTATTACTAACTATGCTGTTTTCAGATTCCATCGATCTGCTTATGTTTCCGTATCTGATGAACTTTTACTTGTTTGTTAAAGCTCTATTTAAATGCTACTTCTTCTGTGAAGATTTCCTTGTCTGAAGTGAATTAATCACTTTCTCTTCTGAGAGTCACATTGCGTGAGCTCAATGTGTTTAGCTGACTAGTACACTAGTACTAGAGATGTATAAACAATTGAAATCTACTATGCTCCAACAGAAAACTTTGTGACAAAGATATAATCCCTCTGATTTTCAGAAGCAATTTCAGTTTAAGCAATTAAGTGGAGAAGACATGTATGTTTTTTAAGAGACCACACCACCAAATATTTCTACTACCTCAATTATGGTGAGTATTTCTGAGAGGCGCTGATCTGCTCTGTGGTGTAACCTATGTGGAGGCCTAAACATTTGATGATGTGAGGCAGTATTTCAGAACAAAGTTAGGGCAGAATTAGAATGCAGATTTTAGACACATAAGATAAATGTTCTTATTAATAACCAAACTTAGGGCAAACCAGTCAAATTTTGCCTCAAGATGAATAAGTCAGAAAACATGCATTATGTGAAAATGATTGGTATACACACCATCAGTTTGAATCATTGGGGCCGAAACCCAATTGAGCTGTCTCACCCACATCTATATTTACTTATTTTTTAACCCACATCTTTAATTCAAAATTCTTCCTATCACCATTCAGCAAATGATAAACAATTTTAAGTTTTGCATCTGTCCTGATAAGGCACATATGTCTTGGGCCACCAAAAGAGTCATTTTTCCCATGAAGTCGTATGGGGAATCTCTGATTTGATCTGTAATTGATTAGTGGTGCTCAGATTATGATTCAACGAGGCCGACAGTGAGAGATGAACTGCAGGAAATCTAGCCCCAGGCACAGAATTATACCACAGAAGGCTACAATTCTACCTTTATAGATATTTTTAGGGAATCTTACTTAGAGTTAAATAAAATAACTGAATTTCCATACAAACATACATTATTTTTCAGCTCTTTTATAAAATCCTCCAAACTTACTGGAAGCTATGCAATAAAGCATTATTTGAAGCAGAGTTGTCTTGGTTACAGAAAAAAAAATGTTCAAAAACATGTCATAGACAGTAAAACTGTTCAACAACAATTTATTGTCTACATTAAAAGAGATTATACATTGATAAGGAGTAAGTTGCAATATGGAATAACTTGGCAATAATAACATCATTTAACATATTTATATATTACTTTGTAATAGTGACACCTACATGTCCCTGTGGTGGCTCCATTTTATATTGGCCAGTCCCAGTGAAGGAGAAGACAGAACTACTAAAGAAGACAGGTCTTTTTTTGCAATTTAGCTATGAAAGAAGTGGCACAAAATTAACAGGAGGATAAAGGGGATTTATTTTACTGAAAACCATAGAAAGCCTATGTGATAAATGAGTAAGAAAGAGATATTTTTAAGATTCATTTCAAATATCTAAAGGAGCTATCAAACATTGCTTTTCTGTCTTAAGTTAGTGTTGTTTTATTTTTTTTTAATCTTGATAAACACATTTTTTAAATAGTTTATTTTGGGTGAAGATATTCTGACATTTGTGGTACCTGTAATATAAAAATATATGTTGACAATATGATGTTAAACATCCAAGCTTTGTGTCCATCTTCACATTCTCTAAGTACTATTTCCCAAGAAAAAGAGCAGTGTCCAAAATTTTTCAACTAAGGATTTAAAGCTAACTTTTACTGCTAATCAAGTGACGTATCTACAAGCATCTGACAGAGAAATACAAAAGTGACAGATAAAATTTTAATTATTTTTGGTAACTAAGAACTCATACTTGAATATTCAGAGATGGAATGCATCAAAATGGGGGATCCAGAGTTCACAGTTTCAATCTGATTTTTCAATCTGTCATGCTTCGCCATATTTCTTTGTGTCTGGCAAGAATTTTACCTCCTGCAGTGCAATGCTGTTAGATTTGAAGAGGTCTAAGTAAGCCCTTTTATTTATTTAATTTTGTTTTTTAATTTGTTTATTTATTTTTGAGAGAGAGGGAGGGAGACAGAATCCAAAGCAGGCTCCAGGCTCAGAGCTGTCGGCACAGAACCCAATGTGGGGCTCGAACTCACACAGGGAGATCATGACCTGAGCCAAATTCAGACCAACTTTGTTTGGCCAAGTTGCTTAACCAAATGAGCCACCCAGGTGCCCTAAACCCTTTTGGAATATGTAGTATTGTTTGCAGTATGCCAAATTTATTTTGTGCAAAGTCAAAGAGAAAAATTAACATATATAGAAGTACTAAATTCTCCATTATCTTCTCTATAGAATAAGGATGTAAACTAGAATTAGTGTATGTATAATTTAACAATAAGATCACCACTCTCTTAATTTTGCTATGCTCTTACTAGAGCATTGTCAGTACGACAGCCTGCCTCTTATGCCATAGTCTTATATCTCCTACCTATGAATTTCTTAAATTTTAAGTTGCCCCACTCATAGTTTAAAATGCTTATCTATTTATTATTGAGAGAATGGGCTAGCACAAGCAGAGGACAGGCAGAGAGAGAGAGAGAGAGAATCCAAAGCAGGTTCCAGGCTCTGCGCTATTGATGCAGGGCTTGAACTCATAAATCGTGAGATCAGGACCTGAGTTGAAGTTGGACACTTAGCCAACTGAGCCACTGAGGCACCCCTATAGTTACCACTTTCTTTTAAAAAGTATTGTGATTACATATGTATGACTCTTAAATAAAGATTTTTTTTACTTGTTTTAGATCTTTACACAAATGATATCACACTATAGTTTGTAAACTAGGACTTTTTTCCTCAACAGTATAAGATTTTTGTTATTCTTTTGGCTTATAGTTCATTTTTCATGATAATATTCCACCAAATTATTTGCCATAACCTTTACATTTTGCTTACAGCTTTTAGGTTTGTTATTTCAAAACTTTGCTTTAATAAACTGTCCTTTTTAAAACTGTCCAGTGCATGCTCCTTGGTGCTCACATGCCAGAATTTCTCTAAAATAAATGTATAAGACAATGGTAAATAATAGGATATATTCCTACCTAATTTAACAAGATATTGTCAAATTATTTTCCAAACTGTCTTCCTTGTTTACCTATCATCCACATTGTAATAGCGTTCCCCTTGATTTACAATATAGAGTATTATTTTTTATTCTTTCATTTCCTTCATGGTGCATTGTGATGAAAATCTTTGTAAAATTGGATTTATCAATTTTTTGCTTGTGATTAGCTTTTATTCTCTATTAAAGAAATGAATTGTTACCAAATATTATAAAAGTACACTTCCAGGGGTGCCTGAGTGGCTCAGTAGGTTAAGCATCATACTTAGGCTCAGATCATGATCTTGTGTTTCGTGGGTTCAAATCTCATGTAGGTTCTGTACTGGCAGCTCAGAGCCTGGAGTCTGCTTCACATCCTGTGTCTATCGGTCTGTCTGTCTGTCCCTCTCTCAAAAATAAATAAACATTAAAATTAAAATAATGTAAAATAAAAGTATACTTCCCTAATTTCTTCTACATAATAAAATTACCATTCTTACATTTACAGTTTTTACATTTAAGTTTTTATTCATTTTTATATTTTTGAAAGATGTCATATAGGAACCCCAAATCCTATTTTTCCCATAGAAATATGTCATTTTCTCATCTTCGTTTATTGACCATTTCCTACGTTATCTGCAATGTCACTTGTATTAAATACTAGGTTTCCGTATATGACCGCACCGCTCTCTGGGCCCTCTGCTTGCTTCATTGATTATGTATATCTTCACTAGTACTGGATGCTTTATCTGAGACTACTTTTAAGAATTTCGTCTTGTCTTTTGGAGCACCTGGGTGGCTAAATCCGTTAGACAGCTGACTTTGCTCAGGTCACGATTGTGAGATTCATGACACTGAGCCTTGCTTGAGGCTCAGTGCCTACACCTCAGAGCCTGGAGCCTGCTTCAGATTCTGGGTCTCCCTCCTCTTTGTCCCTCCCCCACTCACATACCATCTCTGTTTCTCTCTCTCTCTCTCAAAAATACACAAACATAAAAGTTTTTTTCTTTAAAAAGAATTTTTTTGTCTTTAATTTTTAGTAAGTTTGTTGTGATGACCCAAGGTGTGGTTTTCTTCGCCTATATTCTGCTGACATTCAGAATTGTTTTAAATCTCTAGGAGGGCATTTCATCGGTGTTGAAAATTCTTTGTCATTTTTTCTTTAAATATTTTTCAGCCTTATTCTCTTTTTCTTTAGATTCTAGGTGCTTTGTATTAATAATTTCTTCATGTTTCATATGGCTCCTGCTTCTTTTTATATATTATTCTTAAGTTTTTTCTTTGCACTTCAGATTATTTTTTATTGTCTTATCTCCCAAGATGTGTAACCTCTACTCTGCTGTTTTTTTCCTGGCATTAAATTGAGTTCTTATTTTCAGTGATAGTGTTGCTTGGATATTGAATTCCTATTTGCTTCTTTTTTACAGATTGCCAATCTCTGCTGATGTTCTTTAGGATTTTAGTATTTTCACAATTTCATTTATTTCTATTGCATTTTTCTTGTTTTTTGATAAATTGTTCCTGGATTCTGGTCTGCCGAATAGTTGTTGGTTCAATCCTGGATATTAGCTATGAAGATGGTAGGCAAAGTTTAAGGCTGTGATAGGCGTTCTATTTGTCCTAGTAAAATGTACTTTTGTTTTTGACATGTTCTGTGCTTGACTCCATGAGGCAGATTCCGCTCCTTCAGTCTGGGTTTGATCTGATTCCAAGCTGGTTTCAGGACTTGTGAGTGTATGCATTCATGCATATGTCACTGCCTTTCAAGGGTCCCCAAAGAAACCCTGAGGTGTTTACCAAATCTCCTCAATTATATTTTTGCTTATGCATCATCAGGAGAAGGGTAAAAGCCATGGCAATTTCTCAGATTTGTAGCTGCCGATTCCACCTCAGCTCCTAACCTCTCCGCTGCTTTAGGGATTGGAGAATTGGGAAAAGCTATGTGAAATATACAAGGATCAGCTCAGCATGTTTCCCCTCTGCCCAGGATATTTGCCTCTCAACTGCTTGCTGTCTTAGTTCTAGCATGTTACAAAGTAATCATTTATTTCATTTTTATCTAATTTTTCTAATCATTCCCAGTGGAAAGATTCATCACATATAAACTGTTCAGCTGCATAAAGACATGGAAGGATTTAACTCTTCAATATAAATTTGAGAATCATAAAAATCATAAGGACATCCTGAGGAATATTATTTGGAATTATGTTAAGCTATAGATCAGTTCACAAATAATGACACTGTTCTAACATTCGATCTTTATGTCCACCAACATGATCTAACTCCCCAATTATCAATATTATATGTATCCTGATAAAATTTTATAGTTTTCCACACAGGACTCTTAGAGATATTATTATGATTTATTCCAAGGCACTTTATATTCTCTGACACTGTTTAAATTATGTCTTTTTTAAAATTATATTTTCTAGTTATTTGATGACATTGACCTATGCTCATTGATTTTAAACCCAACCAAATATGAAACTCTTATCTTTCCAAAATCTCTAGGTTATAGTATCTATGTCTTTGTGTATAAAACAATTATTTGTGAATAGATTCTTCAAACTGTTGATATAATCATAAATTATACACAATAATATAGTAAATTACTTGTGTTATCTTATGAAAACTTATGAAACTTATGAAAAAACCTATGTTCATGTCTTACTAAACCCATCAGTGTCTTCATCTCATGTCAACCAATTTTTGAGTAATAAAAGTATACCAAGTGGCCTTCTTTTGGAGATTATTTGATATACACGTAACAGTTTTTGATTTGCACACAATGCCATCACATGAAAATTTATCCAGGTGTGCCTAGGTGGTTCAGTGAGTTAAGCGTCCGACTCTTGATTTCAGTTCAGTTAGCAGTCTCATGCTTCACAGGTTCAAGCCCTGCACCGGGCTCTGTGCTGACAATGAGAAGCCTGCTTGGGATTGTCTTTCTCTCTCCCTTTCTCTCCTCTCTCTCTTATTCTTGCTCTCGCTCTCTGTCTCTCTCTCTCTCTCTCTCTCTCTCTCTCTCTCTCTCTCTCTGCCACTCCCCAACCTGTTTTCTCTCAAAATAAATAAATAAACTTTAAAAAATTATCCAAAATGTCACAAATACCCATTCACATGTCTTAAAACAATGATCTTCAATAGTCTTGTATGCATATGCATTACTCCTATTATTAACAATTTGCAGTGGGGTGATGCATTTGTTAAAGTTGATAAACCAACTTTGATACATTGTTATTAATTAAAGTAAATAGTTTGCTTTAGGGTTCACTCTTTGTGTTATACATTCTATGGACTGTGACAAATGTATAATGACATCTTTCTACCTTTAGACTATTGTACAAGCTAAATTCACTCCCTTATAACCCCTATGCTCCACCTCGTGATTGTTTCCTCTTTGTTCCAGGACTCTGGGCAACCACTGATCTTTTTATTGTATCTATAGTTTTGCCTTTTCTAGAATGGCATATAGTTAGAATCATACAACATGTAATCTTTTCAGATTGGCTTCTTTAACTTAGCAACATGCATTAGTCATTACCATGACTTTCATTCTACGATCTCATTTTTTTATTTGCTGAATAAAATTCCATTGTAAGGATATACTGCAGTTGTTTATTTATTTACCAACTGATGGACATCTTGGTTGCTTCCATGTTTGGGCATCTATGAATAAAGCTGCTAAAAACATTAGAATGTCAGTTTTAGCGTATATAGGTTTTCAACTAATTTAGGTAAATGCCAAGTAAGCATGATTGCTGGATCATATGGTAAGAGTTTGTTTAGTTGTGTAAAAAAAAAAAAATGCCAAGCTGTCATCCAAACTGGCTGAATTATTTTGCATTCCCATGAACAGTGAATGAGAGTTCTTGTTTCACATACTTACCAGCATTTGGTGTTTTCAGTGTTTTGGATTATGGCCATTCTAACAGGTGTGTAGTGGTATCTTGTGTTAATTTGCAATTCCTTAATGATATATGATGTTGAGCTTTTTTTTTTCATATGTTTATGCCATCTGGATGTCTTCTTTGATGACAGTTCTATTCAGAACTTTGGTGAATTTTTAAGTTTTTAGTAGGTTGCTTGTTTACTTATCGTTGGGTTTTAAGACTTCTTTGCATATTTTTGGCCCCAGTCCTTTATCAGATTTGTGTTTTGCTAATATTTGCTTTCAGTCTGTGGCATGTTTTAATTCTCTTAACGTGTTATGATTTTTTAATCACACAAATGGACTTTATCATTGTTATCATTTTATGTCAATCACTATGTCTGTGTTTACCTTTCCATTAACCATTCATTCTTTTCCTTTGGACTGTCCTATGATCTTTTTTTCTTACCTATTCTCTTGAAATGAATTCCTTAGACTTCATTGTCAGAAAGTCAGTTTGTGGTAATCTCTCTAAATTTTGCTTATCTAAAAATAATTTTTTGCCCAAATTCTCCTTTTTAAACATATTGATTTGAAGCCATTACCAGCATTAAGGAGATATCCTGAATTTCTCTCCCCAAGATTCTAGATACAACTCTTTTTAAAGGTTAATGTTACCTCATTTTCTGTCTCCTAAATCTCATGTGAGTTCTTCTCACTGGTAATATATAATCTAGAACCATCTGGGGAAGGTGATCCTTTAAAATACAGTTCTTTATTGCCCCTGTTCCCTAACAAGGATGCTTAGAAGCAGAAGATAGGGGATCATGTAAACCAGTACATGTAAGTATAAGCCTCACAGAGAGGTGACATATGACCAAACCTTTGAATGATATAAAGAAAAAATATCATTAAGCTTTTTGGAGAAAGAACATTGCAAGCATTGTGCAAGGACCCTAAGATGAGAGCATTCCTGGTATGTTCTAACAGAAGCCAAGAAGTCATAGTGGTTGGAACAGAGTAGGCAAGAGTGAGAGTAGCATCAGACATGTTCAAAGACATCATGGGAATCATATCTTCTAGAACTTTCTATGCTGTATTTTGCTTCTTACTCTTAGTAAGATGGGAACCTATTGGGCGGTTTTGAGCAAAGTTGTTTTTTCTTAATTTGCAAACAATAATTCATCTTCACATATGCTGAAAAAATAAGTTGTCCGAAAATAATTCTAAATCTCAAAGTATGAGTTAAAGGCCTTGATAAACAAAAAGCATAAATGTTTAACATGTTGAGGTCTATTGGATTATTTTTCCACTCAGTAAACAACATATAGGCTCATGTGTGACCTATATGTATGCCATGTTGACTTGCAACAAATAATGATGAGAAAGATGATGTTAGTAACATACCAAGTGTCACTATTATCACATACTAGTTACTGATTTCCTATTATTTAAATATATGAATATTTATATCTTTATCACCTATATCTGTATATCTAATCTATATATGCATCTATTTATCTCTATCTATGTCTTTATATTGGGTGCAATTGGCTTATATGAAGAATCAGTAACCAGCCTGCCATGGTAAATAATAATCTCATATATCACAGATACACACTATTTAATTTAAGGATATAAATATGACATATACACTTTCAATTAAGAGGTAATAAAGTAACATATCCTATAGGTGGTGGACTTAGAAAAGACAGTCTACATCCTGCTTCCTGAGTTACTGTGATTACAATAAATTTCCCACATTTACCTACTTCAACACCCACATATTACTTTTCCTCTTGAGACTGTGACTCCACATTATATAGGCCAAATAAGATTCTTTTCAGAAACACTGGAAATCTCATCAGCATATTTATATACTCATCACAGAGGATTTGCTACATTGCCTAAAGTTTTAAAAATAATGCATACTACTTAGCTAATATAGTCTGAAAGCTTTGTATTACTATATAGTAAGTTTCATTTTAATAGCATTCCATTTATGGAATGGAATTACATAAGTACAAATTCTCTAAAATTTCAAAAATAAAATATTATTTAAGGGAAATAGTATTTTAGTAACAATTTCAGTTATATTGAACCAACATCAAATCTGATTGGTAAAAAACTGTTCTTGGAATTTTTTTTGTAATTAGATAAAATTGTCTAATTCCAGCATTCTCAAAAGAAGAAATTGCTCCTATGTAATTTTGAGAAGCATTGTAACAATTTTAGAGTTTTCTGTAATTAAATAAAAAACAAAAATATGAGAAGAGTAGCTAGAGAAAATGTGTCTCTTTACATCTAAATATTTGATGGTACATATTTATTAAGTAATAATATCTACCACGTTATCTATTCTCTATTTAATCACTCATGATTGATCTCAATAATGTGTTTGGTATAGGTCATAATTTCTGTTTCATTGGTAGTGGAAGACCATAGACTTTGGTGAGAGAAAGGCTATTTGCAAGTTTTGGTACCTGATTACAGCTAGTTGATAACAACTTGCTTATGATATATTAAGTCAATTAGAAAATATTAATAGGAGCTGGACCCCTTTAGTAGCTTTTTTTAAAAGTTTATTTTATGTATTCAGAGAGAGAGAGAGAGAGAGAGAGAGGGAGAGAGAGTGAGCACCTGAGCAGGGGAGAGACAGAGAAAAGAAAGAGAGAAAAGAGCTCAAGCAGGCTCCATGCTGCCAGTACAGAGCCTGATGCAGGCCTTAATATCATGAACCATAAGATTATGACCTGAACCAAGATTAAGAGTCAGATAATTAACCAACTTAGCCACCCAGGCATCTCTAGTAGCTTTTTAGGAAAACACATTCACTATATGTTAGCTCACATTCACACATTGTGTTTGTTTGTTTTTAGGAGTCTTATTCACAAACGCCAAAACTGTATAGAATCCACATTCCAAATGATGAATAAATAAATAAGCTGTGGTACAATGGGATATACTGATATATGCCACACCATGGATGAATCTAAAACATATTAAGCTAACATTACAGGTTGTATGATTCCATTTGTTTGACATTCTGGAAAAAGCAATGCCATGTTAGCTAACTTATTTTTGGTTGCTAGAGACAGAAACTTAAGATGAAATAACTTAAGAAAAAAAATAGTTACATTTTCTGAAAAGAACTGTGGAAACAGAGGTCTTCAAGGAGAGAAATTATGATTCCATCCTCACGCAACTCTTTCTGAGTGCTAAGATTGTCCATCTTTAGTTACATGTCAAGGGTTTGACTCACCAGGATCACTGGAGTAGAATAGACAAATAACTATTAATTTGAACAGGCATACAACCTGCAGCCTTGAAAATGTAGCTGCCACATGCATATCTTTACTATGTACATCTACAAGAATGATCTCATTCAGTCCAAGGTGAATTTGAATTAAATTTTGAATCATTGACATAACTATTACCATGAAAGCCAGCATTTGAATCGAACAACAGTTGGGGTTGTCTGGGTGGCATAGTTGATTAAGTGTCCAACTCCTGATCTCAGCTCAGGTCTTGATCTCAGGCTCATGAGTTCAAGCCCTGTGTTTGGCTTCACACTGGACTTGAAGACCACTAAAAAACAAACAAACAAAAAAAAGAGGTTAAATAAAAAAATCTGATCAGTATCAGAATTTCACATGTGCTTAATAGTAAAAGAAAGAAAAAAACAATGTAACTTAAATGCTACAATAATAATTTCTCATCAAATTATTATATATTATAAGGTAGGATTATTATGCCCCAACTTCATTATCCAGATAATTTGTAGCCCACCTTCACCAAAAGATTTTGAGTAGGTTAAAGTAAATAATGATCTCTTTTTTTTAATTAGCATGCACCATCATTTATATAGTTTACATAATTCTTACAGAAAGGAGACTAGCGAAGGAATTGAGGTGATTTTTAGATTCCTTTTGTCTCAACCAAAAGTGATTACACTAAATGGCCACCAGAGCCTAAGATCGTCCAAAGCTTCCTCTGTTTCTCTGTATCTCTGGTTATTAACTACTAATAGAGAAAAAAAAAGATGAGAAGAAATGAAATAACTATGATTAACAACAAATAAAATCTACTTTGATATTAATTAAATTAAAATGCTACCTAAATCATTAGTTGATAGGGTGAATTTTAGTTCTTATGTTTATTGATGATTGTGTGGATATATATACATGGCATTAAGAAAACTTTGCATTGATTCACTATAACTCTTGTAGATGAGTATTAGAATGAAATATTTAAACACGTTTATCATTGAACAGGACCATGCAGAATGTAGATTATAAATGAATATATGCTGAATGAAGAAATTTAAAAATGTAAAAATTTGACTTTAAATACTAAGACTTTTGAACAACTTTATAAGCATTTGCAGCACCAAATGTATTAAATAAGATTGATGTGGCTTTCATAAAGTTATTGAAATTTTGAGACTTGGAGAAATGAATGAGATTTCAATTAAGGGTGTTTAATATCCACTCTTTGAAAATAAATTTGTTTCGGGAGTCCCAGTGGCACAATCAATTAGCATGTGGTACTTATACGAAAATAAGTCTGTTTCAGGGCATCTGAGTGGCTCAGTTGGCTAAGGGTCCAACTTTGACTCAGGTCACGATCATGCAGTTCATGAGTTTGAGCTGCGTGTCAGGCTCTGTGCTGACAGCTTGGAGCCTGGAGCTTGCTTCAGATACTGTGTCTCCCTCTCTCTCTGCCCCTTTCCCAATCTGGCTCTGTCTCTCTCTGTCTCTCAAAAATTAATAAATATAAACAAAATTTTAAAAAAAGAAAATAAGTTAGTTTAAAAACCAGTATGAAAGCCAAACTAGGGAAGTAACTTGTATAGGGCCATACCTTCTTATAGTCAAGCCATAAAATGGACTTTAAGACATCTGAGAATTTTTGAAATACAGGCTCAAATTGTTAAATTTCTGAACATACCAAATTACCAAAAATCCATTATTTACTGTTTGTGATACCATCTTTGTTTCTAAAACTGGGAGTAGAAAAATATCAAGCGTCGTAAACATTTCTTATAAATCCTAGACATTTCCTCATGGCTTTCACGTCAATCACAGACCTGGCCTAACCTTCTGAGTTATTGAACTTGAGAGATTATGACCCAAGGAAGCCTTGCTCTGTGCAGACATCAAAAAAAGAAGCTATTGAAGGAAATTGGAATTTAGTTACTTGATCTTCATGAGATTGAGATCTAATCCTTTCCTTTGCCAGAGTCAATGGGCAGTTGTCTAAATTTCAACTTATTTTTAGAGTGATATATAGCAGAGATGTGAAATCCCATGAAAAAAATTTTTTAAAGACACAGAACTGAAACTTCATATCCAAAAGGAAGATACTATTGTTATTTTATTACTGCCTAAGCTAAACTTTATATAAAGGCAAAGAGGACACCAGTACACTATTAGAGCATCAGGTATTAAAAACTATTTCTCTAATGATACCAATAAAATTAAACCAAAATCATACATGTAATAATCATTTTCAAGTCAGTAGATGACAAGTTTAAAATGACTTGAACTTTATAATAATGCATCTATATAGAAGACCTTGAATAGTACACACTCAAATAGCACCAGAAACAATATAAGGAGAATTGTCTTTGAGATTTGATGGGTTGTGGCAGTGATGAGAACATTTTAGTTAATAATTTCAACTCTATATATACCAGGGTTTGTGAATCATTATTTCATATAAACCTCAGGCAAATCCCATATGGAGGTATTTTGCCATATGGCAGGTAATAATACCATGTCCCATTTATAAATGAGTATCATAAGGCAGAGAAAGATTTTTTTAAATTGCCCAGGTACTCAGAGTCTATAATTGAGGTAGTGCTGGAACCAGATCTCACAGAAGGGCCCAAGTTCTTAACTATGACAGTATAAAATAATGCTTCATATATAAGGAACTTTGTTTCAGCCATATTAGCTTCAAAAATTGATATGTATAATATTTTTACAGAAATAATTTCCTCTCCAATTAATTTTAAGCCATAAAATAATCTGTATAAAAGAAATTTAGTTTGGAGGGGGAAGGGTATCATGACCTGAGCTGAAATCAGGAGTCTGATGGTTTAATGGATTGAGCCACCCATATGCCCAACGATGACACATTTTATAAGGAAATATGAAGTTTATCTGTTCCCAAAGTATTGAGCCAATGATCTAAATATTTAATACAAGAATTCCCTCCCCAAAACAATGAAGTATAAAAGCAGAAAGAATGGTCATAGAATAATTTATATTGATTATCTTCATGAAACATAAACTTGGGTTTGCATGAATATTAGGTGCTATAAACCATAATAAGTCTCATTATAAAAAATATCGTCAACTCATCCATGTGTATGATGCTTGATCATGCAGCAAATCTACCACACTCTTTAAAATTATGGACCTTCATTATCTGGGTTCTGACATAAGCCTTTTGCTGAAACGTCAACTAGTTACTTTATATAAGCATAAACTGAATGACTATTTATCCACTCTAGACTCCACACTCTAAACAGAAAGGACGCAAAGATTTTATCAGCCCTTATTATAGACGTTGTTCCACCATTGGTATCTGTTGTGTGATCATCTATTCTATTAATGATCCTACACGTTTCCATCAGAGTCAATTGGATGAATAACTAACTACTGTTTAAACAAGGTCATTCTCCCACTACTGAGTGTCTTAGCCTCATTAATGATAATGGGAGGGAGAGCGGCTGGCCTAGATCAGCATGAAATAGGCTTAGTGGGAAACATTCAAAGATCAACAAGAAAATTACAGCTTTTTAAAAGTTATTATTAAAGAACTCATTCTCTCTAAGAAGCAAAAGTCAAAGCAATTAAATGGTCTGTTTTTATTGGCTATCAAAATATACATATTCACTGGATGGTACTACATTCAAAAGTTCAAAATAAATAGTGTGGCTCTTTTATTTTTATTGCTGCCTGTGTGATACAGGGAAAGGAGGAAATGGTTCCTTCCTCTCCGTCTTCCACCCCTATTTACTTTTTTGCTTTTTAATTCAAGGTTGTATATTGTGAGTCTTAAGATACTATTAAACTTGGGTGAGCTTTGTTTCTGGCCTAAGGCTCTTCCATGTTAAGTGTTTTATTTTTAAGTCTAGATGTGATTTGAACAGACACAGATGGGGGTTAATGGATTGCAAGTCCTCATTGTGTGAAACTAAAAGCTTCTTTGAATAAGGTGCCTATTAAACATTTGCCAGTTACTGCGTGTTTATGATAATTCCATCTAGCGGAATGTTAATTTTACCTTAGAAGCTTAAAGCACTGGTTCTCAAACAAAATACATTAGAATCACCTGGGGTGCTTTTTCTGCTTCTGGGGCTCAAGCTTAGTGAGGCCTAAGATCCAGAAAACTTAAAGTACCTCCGAAGAGAACCACATTTTGAGAAATATTGGTTTAAACTTGGAGTTGTTAATTTCCATGATGTATTTGTGAAATCAAGAATGGCTAATAGTTTTATTTGTTTTTAACCTGATTTCTTATATCACCTTTCTTTTCTTGTCTCCTCCCAAGTTTCATTTTTGATGCTATGTTTGCCAAAAGAAGACAACTATTGCTAAACTTAGCTAATTTTTCCTAGAAAAAATCATTTTGATAAAAATCAACATAGCAATAAAGTCACACATAACATTTTTGAAAGAAATGACTTAATTTTCAAAGGTTTTTGCCTCATAAAGTTCAGCCTCTAGCATCTTTTTTTAACAAGTCTTAAAATTGGATTCTTAATTACCAATGTGTTCATTTTCCTTTTCTGTATTATCATGCATACATAGCCTCCTCACTTTGTAATAAAAGTTTGTCATTTCTGATAGAAAAATTTTGTGCAATTACAGATCCCTAGTTCTGTCCCTTACTGTGGACTATCTTGATTTTTAATTTAATTTTTAATCAATTCCTTCAAAAAATAGTTGATAATAGCTCTTCTAAGAGTGCTATTACTCTAGCTGAGATATTGTATGAAAAGAAAAGCATTTAGCACAATTCGAAGCACATGTGAAATACTCAATAAACACCACCTAGAATTAATAATATTGTCATTTTCCTAATTATTAATAAAATATACTTTTATGATTTTAATAAAACTGTTTATAATATGTAGATCATTTAAAGAAACTAAACATTTTTCTCTTAATATAATAAGATATTTCTTTTTTACTGAATGATCCATCTACTGTAAAACAAGTATGTGTCCTGCTTTTAGATCCAAGTCAGGATGAATAAGGCAATGACAGATCAATGCATAAACAAATGGCATTCTGACAGGATGGGTAAATAGGTTAAAGACAGAAATGATCTGTATTGTCAGGGTTGTCTTTACAGTAAATTCAAAAACGACTGTGGAAGCAATGAATTCTGCATTTGTATTACTTATGATGGAACATGATGGAGGCATAGTAAGAATGTAAGAGAATATATTGTCAAGGAATGATAAAATGTGGTTGGAATGGTCTGTTCCTATTGCAATTTGTACCTGTTACAGAATGGCGGTTGTTGAACTATGTAGCTAAAAAGCACAACTTGCTTTCAAGTGATATTTATAGCAATTTGAAAAGAAAATCAAAAGTGAATCAGAAATTATTGAAAACAAGAGGATCCAAACTCTTCATTTTGGAAAAGACTAAAAACCAAGAGAACACAACCAGAAATTCCATCAGCTAAAGTGAGCTTTCCAAGTAGTCAAAACAAATTAACCTAGGAACATAATCAAGTTAAGAGGATATTTATGTTGAAACTTGCTATTTCAATTTTCTTCCTTGAACTTGTGGTTGGTACAAGTACTCAAACATACATACACGGCATTTGTTGATGTCTCTTTTCTTGAATACTTTTAGACACACATGGGCTTTTATGAGTCCAATGTGCTGAAATCACAATCACTTATATTGTTTTTGAATACTTTAGCCAATGGAAAAAGTGGATAATATATCCATCTGCTACATTCTGACCCCAGATCTGTAATTTAGCCATTTCCCTAGAAGGCCTGGTCATTTATGGTGGGATAAAACATCCATAAGTGTTAAAAAATAATGCAGTTTTGCCAAGAATAATTTAGAGGATCCACAGAATACTTAAAGGAGGAAGGGCTCTATGACCAAATAGTTCATCATAGAACCCAATGAAGCCTGATGAGGAATAGCTGTCCATTCTTCCCTACTATTTCATAGGAACAGCATTTTAACTGAAAAATCCATCTGGAAAAGAGGTTCTCAGACACTGGTACCCAAAAGAATCTCCACAGGAGTATCTTGAAAAGACAAGACAAGAGATTCTAAGCTTGTGTGTCTGGGCAGGCATCAGATAATCCCAAATTTAACAAACGTCCCCAAAGAAATCTGATAGGTATGATCCATACTTAGGAAATTATGCAGGAAAGCTGATGGTGTGTTAGCAATATCCAGGCACCTCCTAGACTATTATACCCCATTCTTTAGTCACTTCTCAAGCCTGTTGAGCTCAGTATTCTTCATGATGACTGTCTATATACCTCTTTATGGAATAGATAACCACAGTCTTGTAAGTCATCTTCCCTATTTCACATCTATTCTAGGTAATCTAGGCTGCAAGATTACCTATGGGTCCAATCGTCTCCTTCAACTCCCAAGCTAAAAATTCCAGTTATATTAGCATAAGCATAATTTACACAACAGATGTAAACTTAGTATTGGACCAGTTATTAAAGAATTTCTCTGAACTGTATTTGTTAAGAAATGTTAGGTTTGAGGGCCATGACGAGAGGTTGGAGATGGGCATGGGGGGAATGTCAGCAGATAAGGAAGAAGAAAAGAATCACTAAAATGCATTGGCTGCTTATTTTGTTCCAGGTACTGCATTAAGATATTTATACCCTTGCATCATAAGAGAAAATTCTGTTAGGTTGTCTCTATATTTATATAAATACATGCATATGTAATATACATATAGTATTGTATTTTAAATATTTTTATTTTATATTATAATATTACAAGTAAAAATTTAAAGCTTAGACTGATAAAATAATTTTATAGGGTAGCAAGCTAAGATGCAGGAAAACAGGAATTTGAAGTCAGGTTAGTTTATCTGATACAAGTCAGGCTAGTCTGTCTGAATTTAAAAAGTATGAGAGTCTGAAAAGAAAACATAAAATAAAAGAAATCTTATCAAATTTTAAGGAGATAGATTTTAGTTTCCATAACAGAGAAATTGTTTTAACGGTAGCACAGAGAATGGACTTGAAAATGTATTACAGCAAAAGAGATTCGGCTTTACATTAAAATCATGTATTTTGGAATCTTGTACCTGCAAACATGGTGATGGAAATCTAGAGTAATGATACTATATGATATTTTACCTATACTTACTGGTGTACTTTAGAATGAGATGCAACCCTCCCAAAACCTTTATAGAGAAGTGCCTTTCAGGCTGTGTGATGAAATTTTACTTTCAAGTAAGAAAGAAGAAAAGGCAGTGAAACTCAAAGCATATCTAACCACTGTTCAGATCATTTCATAAAGCCAGAAAAAGCAGGGTGGTTCCAAAGCTGGAGTACAATTGCTCCATAATCTAGCTCAGGAGAGAATCCAGCTTGATAGAAATACTTTCAGAACTCCTTGTGCATTTCCTTGCCAACTCCAAAATCCAAGAAGCCCTGCCTTAATAACATTTCCTTGATATATTTTCCTTCTCTGTCAAGGTCAGCAATGTTGAACTCAGTCAAACCCCAAATGGAAGATGAATGCATACAATATGTGATGTTTGCTAATTGACTCTTTTTTGATCTGGCATGTAATTTTACATAAAGTGAATCATTAAATAGTCCAATTTTAATCTACGTAAATTTAACAAAATTTACTTGGGATTTTTCCTGGTGTCTCAGACAACCCAGGTTAAACATTAATAATGTATTTTTCTATCTTATACATATTGTGGTATACTGTTTAATTGTACAATGTGTTAGAAATTGAAAACCAGCTAAAGGTAGTGATGGTGAATTTATTTTTAATTATTTTTTATTAAAATGGTGATTCACTTTAGTTTAAGTAAGATAATGATGCTTTTTGTCTGATGATAGGCATAGTCATAATGTAAACAAAAGTAAAAACAAGAGAGCATTTGAATAATCTAAGTAATATTATATTAAAATATCAATAATGGGAATGATAATTGTAAGTATAAAATCCTTCTGTAGATTATCAATGATATAATAAGTTAAAGTAAAACTACCACTAATATCAACATACTAGCACAGTAAACAGTAATAGAAAAATGCAAACTTCAGTTTCAGTTACAATTTTTCACTATTGAGTGCTAATACCAGGTTCTTATTAACAGTCATGTCACAGTCTGCAGTTTCAAGATTTTAGAAGACACATTTTCTCCATTTTCCCTCTTGGCAAATAATTCTCTCTGACACGACTTCTAGTCTTTCTAGATCTTTCTTCTATGCATACTTGACTTTTGCTTTGCAAATAACTTACCTCTTTCCATATTTTTCTTCACTCAAGCAAATCAATAGCTCTACTATTGTATGAAGCTTTCCTAAATAGATGGCAAAAGATTTACTGTTGATTCACAAAGAAGAAATATCCATGAGTTAATTCATTAAACTAAAGCTTTACTAGTAAACTAAATTATGTTTATAAATATGAGTGCAGAACATGATTTCCTCTGAAGTTTTCTTAGGCATATCCAATTCCTGTTAAGTATTATACACACTTTTCAGGTTTTCATATTTCTGTGCCTGTCTCCTACCATTATCTTCTTCCCTATAATGCCTTCATTTTCATGTGCTCAAACATATCTTACCTTTAATGCCACTTCTTGAGAAGGCTTCTACAAAGAAAATTGTTTTCTCTTGTTAGTTGTGATGTCTTGTCTTCCAGGTACTTGTTATACTGTCTATTCACCCCTGACTGACGCTTTTTATGCTTAACAGTAATATCATCTGGGACCAATGGACCCTTTCACTTTTTAATAAATGTTTAAATCATCTTGCAAATTATTTATAGGTGACTAGAAGGGATTTTTAAAAATACTGTTATTTAAAAATTTAGTGAGAATATAAACATTAATTTTATCCCATATTTTTCTGGTTTAATGATATTTAAGTCCCAAATAAGAAATAGGTTTTGACTGCAATTAACTGCTTTTTCATGCATGAATCTAAAACATATGTATTTGAGTTCACTGATTTCAAAATACAAATACATCTTCAAGCTTATCATTATCTATGGATCGTTTTAGCTTTGAATTTTTAAAATACAGTGGTTTTGATGGTTTTGACAGCTCACACCTGTGTTAAAGAGAAGATAGCTATCTTTTTTTTATGTTTTATTTATTTTTGATACAGAGAGAGACAGAGCACGAGAGGGGGAGGGGCAGAGAGAGAAGGAGACACAGAACCGGAAGCAGGCTCCAGGCTCTGAGCTGGCTGTCAGCACAGAACCTGACGCGGGGCTGGAACCCACGAACGTGAGATCTGACCTGAGCCGAAGTCGGAGGCTTAACCGACTGAGCCACCCAGGCGCCCCAAGATAGCTATCTTTTGAGTTATAACTTTAAAATATTATTTGGGGGTACCTGGGTGGCTTAGTTGGTTAAGCATCAGACTTTGGCTCAGGTCAGGATCCCGTGGTTTGTGAGTTCTAGTCCCACATCAGACTGTCTGCAGCCAGTGTGGTACTCACTTCAAATTATCTGTCCCCTTTCTCACTGTCCCTCCCCCTCCCCAATAAACATTTTAAAAAACATTCCTTTTAAAAATGTTTTAATTACTCTATATCTGAAGCATTTGTCCATTTAAGATAGAAAATTTTGGTGCAAAACTATTTTTTACAAAGCAGAGATAATATAATCACTCGACTTTTGAGCAAGACAATCAATTGTGAAATATTGTACAACAAAATTCTCCCTGTTGAAAGATTCCATATTTTTAAGTTCTTACTGTTATTGTTTATTCATTTATTCTTAAGGTTGAAATAATTAACCTAAAATATCACCTGAATATTTATAGTCTGAAATTTCACTATATCACCAATTTTAGTATCATCATTAGAGTCTAGAGTCCTACCCTCCATCTCTTTATATTCATCTTCTAATTTATTTTACAATTGTTAAATGTGTACCTCTGTCAAGTTTGTTTTGTTTGCTATATGGATAGACGATGAAAGGTTCTGAACAAGAATTCTGTATTAGAAAGACTAAAAAAGTAAAACAAAACAAAACAAAAAACACGAGGTTTTTCTCCAACAGCTCTTATACTTTCTTGAAAGAGCTGACAAAATTTGAAAATACAATAAGAAAACTAAAGGATGCTATAATGGTGATTGTTTATATCAGTAATCCATCAGTGATCTAGGCAAGCCTACCAATCTACTACTTGCTTGCCTTTTTATTTTTCCTGGCTTAGTTGGAAATATTGAAGAATAATAATGAAGGAATTTCTAAAGTTATGAAATAAATATTTCAAAATACAAAAAAAATAAGTTCACTATAACCTCTTAATGATCTTTAGATTTATAAACAAATACAATGGACTCATAGAGTGATAGAAAAATAAAATGAGGTTTATTTAATTTTTCAAGTTTATTTTCTTATTATTCTTTGGAATAACACACATAAATATATGATATAAAATATTAATGCTTACAAATATAGAAATTTTCAAGCAAAAAACCTCCAAATTAAAAATAAATCAGGGGTGCCTGGGTGGTTCAGTTGGTTGAGCCTCCAACTTCGATTCAGGTCATAATCTCACGTTCGTGGGTTCGAGCCCCACGTCGGGCTTTGTGCTGACTGCTCAGAGCCTGAAGCCTGTCTTCTGATTCTGTACCTTCCTCTCCCTCTGCCCCTGTCCCTCTCATGCTTTGTCTCTCTCTGTATCAAAAATAAATAGAACATTTAAAATAAATTTAAAAAAATAAATCAAATGGATCTTATTGTATATGGAGGACTATCTATATAGTCCTATATAAACATATAGGACTATCTATATATATTAATAATTCAACACTTATGCCTATTGAACATTCATTTAGTTTATTGCTTATGTAGGGAAGGAAGACTTTTCTTTCCTTCTAGTTTTTTTGACTGGTCTAATAATTAAATTGACACAAGACAGATTATCAGTAGACAAACTAATTTCATATGTATAGGAGGTTGTAGAAACATGAAACTCAAAGAAGTGACCAAAGCAAGCAACTTGTATACCTTTTAGACAAATGAACAAAAGTTCTATGAAGAATTGGTAACACAAAGAGTTTGGGCTTGAATTAATAACTTAGTGAAGAAGTTGCAAGATTTGTTTATACAGCCTTCTCAGTTTTAAATTCTCTATCTGGTGATAAGGATGTCTCTCAACTTCCTGGTGTGGGGAGACCCCTTTCACAGAGTAGGGGAGGTTCATTTCCTGCCTTGACTGGGGGGGGGGCGGCAAAGGCAGGTCAAAATGGCATTCTTTCACCAGCTACTTTTTTAGTAACTTTAATTCAAATAACCAGTAAGCCAGAGTGATGTATTCTGGGGTGGCATATTCTGTTCTTTCTCACTTAATATTTCTGCTTCCTATTTAAGAGGGATTTGAGGAGGATAGATAGAGAGTATTTTCTGATAATTTGAGGGTCTTATTTTTTTTGCACATAAATCACAAAAATTAAAAGAGATGGGGAAGAAGAGATCATTGTCAGATTGGCTGGAGAATAGAGGAGCAATATCAATTTTTTCTTTTTCTAACTTGAATTCTTGGCCAGGTAATTTGTTGTCAGACAGAACATAAATCTATAAAACTGTGTCATAAAGCACTTTCACCATGCAAAAGAGAAAGGAGTCTGATACTGTTTATTGATAATCCTGAGTTTCTCCACAGTGGTGACATTTCCTGCCTAAAACAAATTTACCTAGGATAGGGCTTATGACTCATAAAGGTTCTAAGAACCAGCCCAGCAGTAAGCTTGAAAGATCTGATGAATATACAACAGTGTGGACAGCTGTATAGATGGTAATTGCTTTAACTAGAACTACCCAAAACATTTACATAGAATAATAGTAATACTAATACTACTAGTACTGCTACTAATAATAATGAATGAAATCATTCCTACAACAAACACCTCTTCATTGATAGTGGGCATTGATTTCACCAAAAGACTTCAGAGGTTTGATAAATCAATTCCCTGCCCTAGGTAAGGTAGCTCTATGATTCAAATGGGATATTTATAAGATATTCAAATTGGGAAAACCTGGTTGCCTCAGTCAGTTAATCATCTGACTCCTGATTTCAGCTCAGGTCATGATCTTATGGTTTATAGAATCAAACAGCTCCATGCTATCAATGCAGAGACTGGGATTCTCTCTCCCTCTCTTTCTGCCTCTCTCCTGTTCACGCTCTCTCTCTCTCTCTCAAAATAAATAAATGAACTTAAAAGATATTCAAAGATAATTATAAATGAAGAAAGATATCAAGTCTCACTTAAAAATACTTTCTCATTTCATAGTTCATTTGTTTTTAAGGATATTAGAAGGACTCTCCCACAGCTTAGCCATAACTGAAATATTCAAATATCATGCTTTGTTCTAGACTAACTTTATTATTATTGGACAACTCTTCTGCTGCAAATGGCTACTGGATGAGCCTACTTAAGAGTTGTCAGTTATCCCTGTTTTCTGGTAGACTCCTGAATTAAATCAAGCAGGAAACATTTATAGACTACAGTGACATTACTCTGAAGATATCAATAAAACTAATAGAGATTTAATACAGGGCAACAGGGGATGACAAACAAAATAACTACCAAAAATAGGGACATTTTAAATATGAATGGAATACACATATTTATTTTGTTTGAAAATGAAAGAGAAGAAAAAATTGGGTGCAAATTCAGTAAGTCACTCTTTGAATGCTTAGTAAGCTAAAATATGAAATGAGGAAATGAGAATTTGGCTCTGAGAGGGAGCAGCAGAACAATTTTTGCTCTCTGGACACTGCCTGGTGAGGGCAGGGCTTGGCAAGGTCTGGGTATTTGTTTTGTTTCTTTCTCACAGTTAGATTGAATTTCCATCCTATTCATGTTTAAGTCCCTGTCACCTAACATAGAAAAACACCTAGGAAGAATGTGTCCTGAATTCCCTGTGTCCTCTTCTTTTGAGTTTTCTTTATCTAACACGTAGCCTAAGACTTAAAATCCTCTTCTGAACCTAACCTCTCAGCAACAAGTTAAATTCCTTTAGACTGCTTTCTTTTTAACAATGGGCAGGTATACTTCTAGGTTTATTTTTCTTTTGGGGGCCCTAGTTGTATCCGCATTATTTCTTCTTGAAAAGGTCAAAGGACAGTTTCATCTACCCCATGGAAAAATTAGAAAGGTAAAAGTAATTATTCTCTTACAGTTGTATCACCTGGCTTTATCAGACTCACAGAGGATCAAGTTTAGTCAATACAGAAATGGAAAGATCTTAGGGCAGAGAAAATACTACAAAACGTGACACCCTAGGTTTTCTTTGGGGGACTATGATTGATAAACATCAAGTTTCATTGAGTAATAACAGAAATCCTATTTGTGTCAGTAGTGGAGGCAAAAGTTTAACCGTACTCTCTAGGGTCCCTGGCTGGGCTTGAGAATTAAATTGACATAAGAGAGATTAATAGGAAAAAAGGAAACAGAGTTTTACATGTATGTTGGAACCCCCCATAGGAAAATGAAGATCCAAAGAAGTGGCTAGACCTAAGTGTTTATGTGTTAGCTTGAACAAAGAATCAGTTATGGAAAAATAACTAAAATATATGGAGGAATGAAAGGAAAATGAATTATTTTAAGGTCTCTACAGATTTC
The DNA here is from genome assembly GCF_006229205.1 of Suricata suricatta. Lineage (NCBI taxonomy): Eukaryota > Metazoa > Chordata > Mammalia > Carnivora > Herpestidae > Suricata > Suricata suricatta. The sequence goes on along the minus strand of NC_043710.1, from coordinate 22,623,099 downwards.
ACTTAGCCTTAACCCCTTGTCTTTGGTGATAAGGATGTATCTTTCCTACTGATACAGAGAGAATCTTCAGATAGGAGTTTTATCTCCTGCTTCCATGAAAAAAAGGAAGGTCAGAGTATCCTTCTTGAAGAGGCTATTTTCCCAAGCACCTTTAGTTCAAAATCCACATGCCAAAGGGGCATATTTTGGGATGACATATACTACGCTTTCTGTCCCTTCTGTATAATGCTAGTTGGTTAAGTTTCTAGATGGCAGCAATCAGTGCTGAAGTCTCTATTTTTCACTAATTACATTATGAAACTATTGAAGAGCCAAACTAATGCCATGACAGGCTTCAAATAAGCCTCAGAAACTAGAAGGCCTGAGTTTCCATTTCCCTGAAATAATCAGGCAATTACGCCTTGCTCAAGACTAGAAGAACTGCCCCTAAACCGGTCAGTCAGGACCAAGAGGATGCTTAACATCCCTGAGGACTATAGATAGCTGCTTAATGTTAGTTAGCCAATTGCTCACTACTTGCCCAAGCTCCATGTGGGGGTCCTTAGCCCACCCCGTTATTGGTTATTTTCAAAGGAACACCAAATGTCATGATTGGGTCCCACCAAATGTAATGGATGCCCTAGAGATTCTGAGTGGTTAAGATTGTTACTAGGGCTGCTGTGTGATTATGATTGGATTGCTGTGTCTATGTCACAATTCCTTGTAACTCGCCTTTACCAAACCCCATAAAAACCCTGCTCAGTTATTGTTCGGGGCACTCAGCACAGAGCCACTGCATTGGTGAGGTCTGAGAGACCGAGCTTAAGCCCAAATAAATGCCCTTTGCTTTTGCATACGTGTCTCAGACTCCCTGGTGGTCTTGGTTTTTGGGGACCCCGTAATCTGGGCGTAACACTATCTCTTTCAACAAATCATTATATTGTGCAAATGAGCACACATGCTAATAGTGCACCTAAAAGTCCTTAAGGCTGACAGGGAGAGAAGCAGGCCTCAGCACTTGTCATTTCCCATGGGTACCCCAGGTGCAAGCACATAATCCTCCTACCCCCGGGCTCCTTAGCTCATGCACACCAAAAAATGTGAATATATGCTCAATGGGCACAGTCATGCATAGAGAGTCTGGGATAACATTTTAGGTTCAACTGTGAATCTACAACTAGAAACAGATGAAATTAAGTAGCTCAGAAGAGAACACTAACATGTAAACATTGGGATATTTATTCTATTGCAGGGGCACTAGGGCGGCTCAATAGACTAAGCATCTGACTCTGGCTCAGGTCATGCATCATTTCCTTTTGTGAGTTTGAGCCCTGCATCATACTGTCTGCTGTCAGCACAGAGCCTACTTCTGATCCTCTGCCTACCCCTGCCCCTGCCCCCATTTCTCTCTCTGTGTCCCTCTCTCTCTCAAAAATAAATAAACATTAAAAAGTAAATAAAAATAAATATTTAAAATATTCCATTGCAATGCATTCCATCCTAGATATCTTTATTCATAAATATAACACAGATGAGCATATTTCCCTGAACATGGTAATCACTAAGTGTATTATTGTTGAATGAATCCTATATGTAATGACTCATGTGCAATGACACAATTAGAAAGTCATCTACTTGGGGCCCCTGGGTGGCTTAGTCAATTAAGCCTCTGACTGCGGCACAAGTCAAATCTTGCAATTCATGAGTTCAAGCCCCACATGAAGCTCTGTGCTGATAACTCAGAGCTTGGAACCTGCCTCAGATTCCGACTCCTTCTCTCTCTGCCCCTCTCCCATTCGGGCACTGTCCCTCTCTCTCTCTCAAAAATAAGCATTAAAATAAACTTTAAAAACAAAATAAAGCCACCTACTTCTTGTATTCTTTTGGGTCAAAACTTTTATAATTGTTTTCAAGCTATGGATAGTCTTTATTTAAAAACATACACATGAAGGTTCATGAATTTCACAAATTTCTTAGGAACTAATCACAGGCCATGGACTCTAAGCTGAGGTATCTTGATTTGGTCAGACTTCCTCATTTCACAGAGGAGTGAACAGAGACCTTGCTATGTTACTTGGATGAAATAGGTGGTCTGGGACATGAACCCCAAATTCATGAGGTTCAGTCTGTCGCTCTTTATTCCAAATCATTTTTTGTCCTCTCCTATTAGAAATGAAAGATGAGTTAATAAAGGATTTCTTAGACTTCCCTAATAACAGAAGAAGTCCATGAGGGCTGCTATACCATAAAATAAATATCATTTTTCATTGATGGCTCATCTAATTTAGTTGTCACATATCATTCTTCTTTAAGCAGAGCAATAATACACAACTGAGCAGAATTTCCTGAATATAAGGCACTTAATATAAAAATTGTGTCAATCACTATCTCGCACACTTAAAGGATACTTCTTTTTTGTCAGCAATGGCAGCAAACCTAAAACCATTTTAGGTTTTAATGGGTCTTTTTTACTTAGTTTTGCAGCCTCACTCTATATCATATTAAATGTATTAAAATGCATTTGTATTGCACTTGAAATAACATTAATGCATAACTACATAAGAGTTGGTTTGTAGTGCAAATGTCTGATAGATGTAATAGTACATTTGGCAATGATACAATTATATGTTTATAAAGTTTAATATTGTAAAGCTTGTCCTATTCTGAACCAATACTTTTTTTCACATTTAAACATTTTTCTATATCTGTGAAAGCAACTAGGGCTAGGCATGTTCTCAAACAACCATAAATGAAGCAGGCATGACTGCAATTTAGCATATATTGACATCCCAAATCACTGATCATGAATATATAGAAGTGACTGTTTTCTCCTCAAACATTGAATCCAAACAAGGTGATGACTTCAAAGATCAGCCTACAAAGAGCAGGGAGATAAAGCTTGAGATAAATTAGAGTACTGAACTAAGGAAATATATTAGTCAAGGCTCTTCAAAGAAACAGAACCAGTAGGATTTACAGAAGCTGGAAGTCCCATGATCTGCCCTCTGCAAGCTGGAGACCCAGGAATGCTGGTGATATAATCCAATCTGGTTATAAAGGCCAGGGAACCAATGGAGCTGATGATATGAATCCTAGTCTGAGGGCAGGAGAAGAAGAGATGTTCCAATTAAGTAGGCAGGCAGTTGGCAAAAAGGGGCAAATTCCTCCTTCCTCCTCCTCCTTCCTTTTCTATTCAGACCCTCAGTGGATTGGATTATACCCATGCACACTGGAGAGGACCGTTCACTTTACTGCATCCACTTCAAATGCTGACCTCTTGTTGAGACATCCTTATACACACACCCAGAAATAATGCTTAATCTGTGCACCTGCTGGCCAGTCAAGTTTACACCAAAACAGCCATCACAGGAGCAAATATAAAATGTAGGTGAATCGAATCTCCCACTAGTCTATTTATTAAACACTCTAATCAGGGCATATCGAAGGCAGTGTCTATACCTATTCATCACTGTATTCATTGTTCACAGTAGTTAGTAAATATTTGAATAAATGTGATTCACTTGATATCATGTTGATGTGAATTTTAAGGCACTCAGTTCAAAATTTTTTTCCATGCTATGGATATATGATGAGAATCAAGGTAACCAAATGTCTTAGGCTTGTTTCATTTAACTTTGCTCCTACTTACTTTACATTAAGACTAGCACATCAGGCATAACTAGGCTTAGGGATAGCATACACAAACCAGTTAAAGCTAGAGGGCCAAGAAAGAAAACCTGGAATTGCTACTGTTGCTCTGTTGGGAGATGGGGAAACTGGGTTGAGTACAAGTTGACCCTCTTCCATCAAATTGATTCTCCTGTTGTTTCTTAAGTATAGTCATCCAGATAAAGAACACATTTCCCAGATTCCCTTGCAGGTGGGTGCAGCCTTATGACAGGTTTGCCAATGAAAAGTAGTATAACAGGTATGGGCAACTACTTGCTGAGGGCATTCTCTCTTTATCCTTCATAAGGTTTAAAAATGGATCAGGAGAGGACCTAAGTCTGACCTAAGTCTGTAGATACACGCATTGTTGTAGTGGAGGATGGAGCAGTCTTAAGCCAGGAAAATCAAAATCCTGGATGATGTGATGGAGCAAAGCTTCTCCATCTGCCCATACAAGAAAACGAAAAACATTTATCTAAATCTATCCATTCCCTTTTTTTCCATGAAATTATGATGATTTTCTCATCAAATGTCTAAAAAATGTATTTTAAATTAATTTCTTATGAGTTTATAAGCAGATTGATGATGATATTTCTCTTCTTATATCCCTTTTATTACTTTTTCTTTGGACAATAATAATACAACAATGTAAAAACAGATAATTTTTGAATGTATATAGGAAACTGTAGGTATTACATGTGTTAATGTGTTTAATGTTCACAATAATCCTATGTGGGAGATACTCTTACCTTCTTTCTTTTACATATGAGGAAGTTAAGTCACAGAGAGTTTGGATAAATTTCCTATGGTCATTTAGTTTTAAAAAGAATGGAGCTAGGAACCAGATGGCTAGACTCAAAATCTTAGCTCTTATATTTTTAAACTCCTTTATTTATAAATTGAGTTACTGGGTATTTGCTGATCTTCTCTATCAAAGGAGTCATTCCAGCTTAAAAGACTGATATAAAATCATTTATGCATTGGGTTTACATGATCCACAGACAAGACACCTGTAAGGCATTGAGACATCTAAATATTCATCCTAATATGAAAGTAGAATTTCTCTGTGTTACTCCAGAAATCAGAATACAAGAAAGAGTAAACTGAGTGACAAGAAGGTTAGTGATGAAACACTCTAATGAATAGTGCTCCCAGGAAGGACATGCCTTATCTCAAAGCTGTGAGTTACTCTTTCCTGGACTTATTTGAAAATAATATGACTGTCTGGCAAAGACTTTGAATAAAGAATCAACATTCAAAGGAAAAATAGGACCAAACTTTCATAATACTGATTTCATAAACATTAACTTTTAATTGTCATCTGATCTTCTATGAATGGGCAGATATTATCAGCCTATAAGTATACACCACTCTCAGCTTTGCACTAGAGAAAGGGAATTCGATCTTGGCTGATTCAGTTGTGTTTTCCTTCCCTATGTAAGTATATACTTAGTTATAAATATATATATATTTATATACTTAAGGTTTCATCTTTTCCTTTTTTACTAATATCTATGCTTTCTATTTAAAGATGTATTTCTTTAATCTTACACTACCTGTGTAAGAGAGAGATAATAATATATAATCCTCTATTAATGTATGCATCATTCATTTAGATAATTCAGAATTTCTTAATTAAAACACCAATAGATCAGAATTTCTATTGTTGAATTTTATATGTATTTGAAAAACAATGTTTGCAGCATTGCCCAATTCATCATAATACTTTTTAATACGGAAGCATTTTTCTAGCATTTCATCTGCCTTCAATATGGCAAATATCGGAAGAGCTTAAACGTATCATTACTGAGCTTATGCGTGCACCAAAATAACGTTTTTTCCATCAGTCTCAGCCTGAAGCCCAAGGTTTATTTCATTTATTTCTTTAACTGACAAACATATAGTTGCATGTGGCATGTCTGTGTTCCCATATGAGATCTTTTCCCACTATTTATAAGTACAGGATAATTGAAGAGTAAGTGGTGAAAACATACACACTCATTATTATTCTCATGTTGTAATGCATGGTGATTGTTGTTTTGTTCTGTCTCTGAATAGTATATAGTCTCAGAGCACACAAAATGACATGAAGGGCTTTTTATAATATTTCAAACCCACGAGAAGTCAGTAACCCAAGAAGATAGCTTTCATTATCTTATTGAAAGTTTAATATCTGCTGTAATAAATCTTATAAAATTATTTATTTCTTTAAAAACAGGCATCTCTATCATAGTCAAAAGATAAAGTGGAGACTATAACATAATTCACACATTTGTTTTCGAGTGCCTCCCTTCTTGTTTCAAAAAACTATTAGCTTCCTATGAAAAATCTTGTTAAATTATAACCATAAAGTATAAGAAGAGCACAACAAATCAGTAAACTCATTTGAACTTTGCCCTAATCTCCACATGTATTATTGACCACTCAAACCACAGAAGTCTATTTTCCAAAGGAAGGCTGAAGGCAAGTGAAAGAAAGTAAAGAAAGCAAAGGATAGGGAGGCAAAGAGTACTGAAGAGGAGTTCAACTTTTTTCTAGAGCTTTTGAAAGGTGAATTGTGTTCAAATGTTTAAAAGTTAGGTGGATGGGAACATGTCAAATTACAGCATCTACAACAGCAACAATAGCATGCTATTGCCCTTAATTTTCTTTTTTCCTCTAGCAAGAGAGTCAAGTTTGCTTGTTACCTTCCTCCTTATCCACCTTTCCCCAGCTATGAATTATAGAGCTTCAGTTATTTCAGCAAATATGTTTCATCTCATTATTGAAAAAGATATATAGTATATATCTGTGTTTTCATAGATTTCAAGTAGTCATACTTTTTTCCCCCTAAAATACTTTTTCACAAAAGGAAAGTTTATTACTTTCTAATGTCTGTTGTCAGCTTGATCTGATCAATTAAAAAATTAGTGGCCAAAAATAATCCTTTTTTAAGGACTTTAAAATAGAAATGCATATGAATCATAACTATGTAGCTCCGTTGTCCAGCTATACCAGCTCAAGTGAATTCTTTATTAATTTTGATACAATTATTTGTGTGGCACTTTATGCTATCACAAATAAATGATTTCTATAGTTTAAATCTAAAGTATGATTTCTATAGTTTAAATCTAAAGTTTAAAATGGATAACTTGTGGATGACAGGTTTTCCTTTAAAATTTTTTAAATGTACATTTAAATTTTTAATAAATGGCTCTGTTTATTCATGTATCTTGCCTAAGCATTTGTCAAGATTCTTTCAGCGAAATTTAATAAATTTGTGATAAGCCTTATTGAGTGTGTGAGATTTTAGCTCTATTTATCACAGTGAGAGCAAAGTCTCAAGTAAAAATGTTTTGAGGGTAGAAATTTCCTTGTCAAAGACATAGCAAATAGATTCAAGAGTACTTGCCTTTCTGCATAAACCTTTTTATGTTAGTGATAATGTGCAATATATCTGTTTACTTAAAACATGTTTCAATTTAATATTTTGTATTTTCTTTTTTTTTCCATAATATTTTATTGTCAAATTGTTTTCCATACAACCCCCAGTGCTCTTCCCCTTAAGTGCCCTCCACCATCACCACCACCTCTTTTCCCCCCCTCCCCCTTCCCCTTCAATTCTCAGTGCATTTTCAGCATTCAATAGTCTCTCAAGTTTTGTATCCCTCTCTCTCCCCAACTCTCTCTCCCTCCTCCGCTCCCCCTGGTTCTCCATTAGGTCTCTCCTGTTTTCCTGCTAGACCTATGAGTGCAAACATATGGTTTCTGTCCTTCTCTGCCTGGCTTACTTCACTCAGCATGGAACTGCAAGACATACATTTCTGTTATTTATAAGCTACCTAATGTGTGGTATTTTGTAGCCTGAAGACTAACTGGGATAGTAAGGGAGAAGTTATTAACCACTCTTCTGTGTGAAAGGCTAACTTTGGCATACTGCTCTCTGGATATTTAAAGCTGACATTCCCTCATGAGGTCTTTCATGGTTTCTTCAGAGCCCCCATCATGATTTAGGATGTCTAACCTCTCACATGGCCAAGGTAGATGAATCTCTATTCTGCCTTGTCACAATCTCCTCCCCTGACCCAAGGTTTTTCTTGATGCCTGCTTAGTTTTATTTACCAATCTAGAGTCATTCTTTGAGAAAGCCTAAGATGGTTCTAAAGCAATCTTGTCTCTCAAAAAGGTACATTTTTTATCCATGAAAAACTGTTGCATCCTCTCCCCTAAGAAGTTGCTCAAGGAAGCAGCAATCTTCCCTTTGTTCCCCAGTGGAGTAGCTAGCTGGCCAGTCGTTCTCCTCAGTTCCTTGCTTCTTCAGAAGTCTAGATATCCATATAAAATGTTGCACTGCCCTTTGAGTAAACTCACTGCATTTTAACAAAAGTTTGAGTTTAGCAGGAAGGATGGCAACTCAGTGAGATGATAAGACTCAACACTCTAATAACTCTCTCCAAACACTGAAAACATTTTTATTCAAAACCCTCTCTAAATCAAGAGGTCTAAGAGTCTCATAAATTTTATTTTTTTAAACAATGCCTTTTCTATCCCTGTGTTTGGTCTAGCATCTACATTTGAGTGTGGCATCTGTTGTTTGTGATCCTTTTGTAGATATTTCCTTTTTATTGTCAGAATATTATGCACTGATGGTAAAGATGCATTCTTTTCTTTTCTCCCTGTAATTTGTTGAATTGTGTTCTGCTAGAAGATATACCAAAGCCTTAACCCCTAGAGCCTGTGAATGTGAACTTACTTGGATTACATGTTATTGTGCATGTAATTGAGTTGTGTCATACTAGAATACGTGGGTCCTTAATCCAGTATGACTGAGTTCCCTATAAGAGAAGAGACACAGAGACAGACACACACAGAGAGTACATGACAGCTGCACAGAGGAAAGACAGCCATGTGGCAATGAAACCAGAGGTGAGAACTTTGCAGTTCCAAGCAGGAAATGCCTAGGATTGCCAGTAATGACAAGAATTAGGAGAGAGAACATGGCTTTGCCTTCCTTTTGATTTTGAACTTCTAACTTCCAGAAGTGTATTCTAGGGGCACCTGGGTGGCTCAGTCGGTTGAGCGTCTGACTTCAGCTCAGGTCATGATCTCGTGGTTCGTGGGTTCGAGCCCCACATCAGGTTCTGTGCTGACTGCTAGCCTGGAGCCTGCTTCAGATTCTGTGTCTCCCTCTCTCTTTGCCCCTCCCCTGTTCACGCTCTGTCTCTGCCCCCTCGAAAATAAATAAATGTAAAAAAAAAAAAAGAACAGAAGTATATTCTAAGGCACCCAGCTTGTGGTTGTGTGCTGTAACATACCTGGAGGCTAACACACTCCTCTTAACTAGACACCTAATGTATACATATACCAGTCAAACCCTCACCACATCCTCAGCTATATGCCTGTGCCCGTCAAGATGCACATGTGGTATGTGTGTAATTGTTTGTATATCTGTTATACCTCAAAGCTAAAATGCCTGAAAAAATTAATATATGTTGTTAGAGATCTTCTAGAGCACTGTGCTACTGGCATTGAAATTTTGTATTTAGCCATGTGTTGGCCAATTACGAGGAGTGAGACTTGAATGAAAAATATGTCCATCACTCTGATAGCTCATTCAAAAGCTGGATATGCTAATTGCTTGAGAACTTGGATAACACTTCAAGTAGAAAACGAATCATTTATTTTTTTTCTTTTTGGTGTGAGATAGCATGATATATACAGCATGATTTTTTAAAAGTAAATATTAGGGAAGATGGGCCTGTGTAATTGTTTCTGCGTTAGAGAATAGAATGCAAGGTCATCATCTATTTTTACCCACCAATAATTGATTTGCCATTTTTTCACATCTTGCATTGGTCCCATTATATTTTGAATTTTAGTTGGAAGTGGGTATTCTCTCAATCCTCAAGTTGCTAAGCTGTTGGGATGTAAATAATGGTGGCAAGCTTTATATTTCCAAAAATGGAGTTAATGTAGAAAATGTATCACTGAGAAATAGTAAAGACAGTGTTTCAACAGCAAGGTTCAAACCTAAGATTCAATTATACTTGAAAGTTCATATTTCTGACTTATAAAGCCAAAACCACGTGTTTTGCTTTGCCCCTCCTGTTCACTAAGGGTGAGCTGTTTGTTTCCCCATCTCTGGTGAACTTGGACAATTGTATCTATCATGGGATGGGGAACAATGTCTTGATTTTTGCTTGATAGACTCTGAGTTAATTTTACAAATAGTTTAGCTTTGAAGTCCAGTGGACTGGGAGTCATAGTTTGTTATTAAGCATCTCCTTGAGATTAACAAGGAATCCTCTGTAAACTTTAAGTTAGGATTAAGAGAATTTTTAATAATAAATTTTAATAGAATTATTTTCTTTTTCTTTTTCTTTTTTGAGAGACAGCTCAAGCAGGGGAGGGTCAGTGAGAGAGGGAGATACAGAATCTGAAACAGGCTCCAGGCTCTGAGCTAGCTATCAGCACAGAGCCCAATGTGGGGCTCGAACCCACAAACAGTGAGATCATGACCTGAGCCCATGCCGGTGGCTTAACTGACTGAGCCACCCAAGCGCCCCTCACCTTTTCTTTTTTTAATCTTAGATGTATACCTGTGTGGGTTAACAATGGATTTAATAATTATTGGCTTGGATTTATTTTGTTAACTATTGGCAGTTCCATTTTGATAAAAGCTTATGCAAGAAGAAAGAATTCTTATTACTCATATTATTAGTATTGTTTCTATTAACGAACAGATTAACCCAGTATTAGATTAAGGGTTGTTTTTTATTGGAACTAAGATAAATACCACATATTGTTGAGCTGGAAACCTTAAGTGGTCATTGCTTTTAGGCCAGCTATGGTGGTAGTCATACTTACTCTTGAAGATTGTATCCTGTATGTAAAAGGCTACGCCAGTTTAGACTAGAATTTAAATTTATGTTAAAATGTTTTTTAAATTTTAAACTAAAATTTTATTCTGGATAACCAGCTATCACCGGGCACAATAGGCTTTTCTTTTCTTTTTTAAAATTTTTTAGAGTTTATTTATTTTTGACATAGAGACAGATCATGAGTGGGGTAGGAGCAGAGAGAGAGGGAGACACAGAATCTGATGCAGGCTCCAGGCTCTGCGTTGTCAGCACGGAGCCTGATGCAGGGCTCTAACCCACGAACCCCATGAGATCATGATCTGAGCTGAAGCCAGACGTTCAACCGACTGAGCAAGCCGGCACCCCAGAATTACTTACTAAATGAAAGAAATAGATGCCATGATTTTAATACATGATGTTCATGTACATATTCTTTAATAATTTTGAAAGTTTGAAATACCTAAAATGTTACCTCCATATTTTCAATGTAAAATGCACATTATCTCTCTAATAGTTATGTGTTCTATATAATGTACTAATTTCATTTTGTTTGTATACTGAAATACAATAATTGTATTGTCAGATTATCTCAAAGCATGAATTTATTCATATATATTAACTATTTTGTATTTCATGTATTTAATGAATACATGAAAGTATTCATTCAAAGATTTATTCAAGGTATAAATTTTAAAGATTTTCAATCTCAAGAACGGTAAACTCACATACAAATAAACCAGCTGTCAGGAAAATAATTATTTCTTTAGAATTGTAGTTACAGACACATCTACACTCACATATTCAAAGAAAAACATATAGGCTATTTTAATCTGTCTTTACTACTCAGTTTTTTTTTCTTTTTAAATCTTAAGCCAATGAGGTTTTCTGCTAACTTTAAAACATGGACATAAATTTAATAGAGAACAAAGAGTGCAGCTGCCAAAAATATAACTTTATACACTAAGATTACAGACTTTTAAAAATATTTTTATGTTTATTTATTTATTTTTAATTTTTTTTATGGTTTTTATTTTATTTTTGAGAGACAGAGACAGCGCGAGCAGGGGAGGGTCAGAGAGAGAGGGAGACACAGAATCTGAAGCAGGCTCCAGGCTCTGAGCTAGCTGCCAGCCCAGAGCCCGAGGCGGGGCCGAACCCACGAACCGCGAGACCCTGATCTGAGTCAAAGCCGGATGCTTAACCGACTGAGCCACCCAGGCGCCCCTATGTTTATTTATTTTTGAGAGAGAGAAAGAGAGACAGAGAGAGTGAGCCAGGCAGGGGGCAGAAGGAGAGGGAGACACTGAATCTGAAGCAGGGTCCAGGATCTGAGCTGTCAGCACAGAGTCAGACACAGGGCTCAAACACAGGCAAGATCATGACCTGAGCCAAAGTCAGATATTTAAGCAACTGAGCCACCCAGGTGCCCCAAAATTATAGACTTTTTTCCATAGTGTATTTGAACTTTAAAAATACCACTTACCAGAGAGAGAGAGAATAAATGTACCAACAGTAGAAGTACAATGTTTACATGTCAATATTTCAATGGAAGTGGCATAAGATTTATTTAGAATTTTAAATTTTATCCTTTTAATTTTTCTTACTCTTACTGAAAGCATTAGGCGGCAGCTACCTGTATATATTTTAATTATTTTTTGGAAGGCATATTTGTGCCTGCTTGATTGTACACACATTCCCAAAGTCCAATTTATTTTTGGCTTTGGATATTTGTTAGCAAAAAAGTCAATAAAAGTTGTACAGTCAAATTATAATGTTTATAATCTAGAATGAATAAGTCAGACATAATAAAAATTATGCTATAGCTTTATTTTTAAGATATAGATTTTCCTGATGCTTATAAGATATTTGGAAAATATTGCTGCAAATTAAGTAAGCCACAGCAGGTCGATATTTAAGGTAAATAGCCTTAAATCATTTGGTATAATTGGGTTTTAAGAACAGTAAAAATAATTAGATTTAGAATGCTTAGGCACTTGGCTGTTTAAAAGTCTGGCCCTAGTACAGCTAGGCATTTTACTTTAAAACCCTAAAATAGGAAGAATTTTAATTACTTATTTTATCTTCCTTCAAATAATTTATTTGGGTATATGGGAAAAAATTGGCTCAATCCATTGGGAGAATTCAGACATTTGAACCAAGAAGAGTGTAAGAAACTAACAGAAATGGTTGTGCTTTTGGAAGTAAAAGGATGAACTTTTCAAAATTGCTGACAAGTACTCCTTTAGCACTATGTCATATCTCTGTATAACACTAGAAATTCAACTAAGTTCAATTTAGCATTGAGTAATTCATTTAGTTCCAAAGTTTTATTGTGTTTGCTCTTACGTGTAATACCTTGTAATAACTAAATACACTGAGTGTCTCCAGTATTTGCCTGGCATTTAGTTATGGACTTTGTGTATGTTCTCACCCCTCACAACATTATTTGGAGATGGACTCGTATTTTCTCTCTGTAATCTCATACAGCCTTTGATGAAGTTAGAAGACAGTGAATAGCTGAAGCAGAATTTTATACTGGTAAAACTATTCTTTTTATTTAGTTTATTATTTTATTTATATAATATATATTATTTAAGATTTATTTAGTTTATTATTTTGAGGGAGAGAGCAGATGAAGGAGGAGCAGAGAGAGAGGAAAAGAGAGAATTGAAAGCAGGCTCTGCACCGTCAGTGCAAAGCTCGATGTGGGGCTCCAGCTCATGAACCGTGAGATCGTGACCTAAGCTGAGGTCGGATGCTTAACCAACAGAGCAACCAACTCACCCCAGGAAAACGGTGCACTTAATTACTGTCCTTAATCACTCTCTTGTAATATCATTCATCTTTTATATTAAATTTATTATTATAAGTAGTATAAAATTTTCCTTGACTTCAAGAAATATGTTATACATTTGAAGAATTTGCAATAAATATAGTCTTAGTAGGGTGGTTGGCAAAAATCTGCTATTCTATGATATGAAAGGGGAACAAACCTGGAAAGCAGGGGGTCCCCTCTTCACAAGATGATGTGCCCCACGAGATACAAAGGCCTGCCTGAAGTGACGCATGAGCAGTGCATTAGCACTTATCCTCCTGGTTAAGTCCATTGCCAAATTCACCTTTGGAAAGAGGTTGAGTAAAATTAGTCAATGATTGTATATCAATTTTTCAACTTTGTAGCCCTTCTTTCTGCTTCTTTCCAAGCCCTTTATGCTTTAACGTAGCCGAAAATATAGTCTAAGTGGCATAGAATTAAGGAGAAAAAGGCATGGTAAACCTGAGATAGAAAATAGAATGGAAGAAAAGCCAGAGAAGGGGGAGCAGGCATAGCAATGGCACATTAGGGACCAGGAAATGTTTATGGTGAAATCAGTCAGCTTAACGTGTGATTCAGGTTGTCCTATTAGAGATTATTCTAAAAACAAACAAAAAAACAGAAACAAAAACAAAAAGTCATTACAAAGGATCTGATTTCTACTTTTCAACCCAACCCTCTTTGAAAGCAAACACTAAAAATTCTTTTTAAGCATAACTCTCTCATAAACAAAATGTCCAGCTTCAATTCTGTAGTCATCTTATGAACACAGAAAATAAGCAACTTATTCTAGGCTCTATTGCTCATTTTCATGGGCAAGTGCCCAGTTTTATAAGAAATAGTCTCTAACAGGTGAAAGGAACATTTTTATAAGATAGTAGAGAGGAAATAATTTATTAGAAGTGTAAATTTATTAGAGGCATATTTTAGAGATATATAGAGGCTGGCCATCTTGAATATAAGCGAGATATTTAATGCCAAATTGTTGTCATCAAATAATTTTTACCTATCACCGAAAAGTTCAGGGGCTGACATTTTACACCACCACGTGGAAATGTCACAGAAATTTCAACATATTTCAGAAGATAACTTTGAGGATGTTAGTTACAGCTATCACAGGAAGGACAATGCTAGCCACCGAATGCTTCCCCATAAATGTATATGTTGAAACACTAACCCCTACATTATGGTATTAGGAGGTGGGTCCTGCTGTAGGTGATTAGGTCTGGAATGGGATTAGTGGCCTTATAAACAGACCCAGAGAACCCCCTTCTCCCATCCTCCGTGTGAGGACTCTTTGAGAAGGTGGTCTTCCATGAACCAGGGAGCAAGCTCTTACCAGATACCAAATCTCCTGCACCTTCGTCTTGGATACGCCAATCTCCACAAGTGTAAGAGTTAAATTTTTCTTGTTTATAAGTCACCTGGATTTTTGGTATTCTTTATAGCAGCCCAGATGGACTACCACAGTGACCTTGGTTTATGACTTTTTACTATTAAACTGGTTGTAAGTTCCCAAGGCAACTTGGATTTAATAAATAGTGTTCACAGATCCATCTGGTCTGTGAGAGTTATAAGGTTTCATATTGAAATTTTAATTCTAGAAATGATGTGTTTCTTGTAAGAAAAAATTGGGTGTATGTATCAAATTGGTATTTGATAACAAGTAAGAAATTTCTCAATTGTATGTAGTGTTTAGAATAAAATGCTGATCTGTTTACAGCTCTTATAAAGCAATAAGACAATGAATTCACCTTCAAAAAACTTCAGAAGACCCCACAAAGCATATTGCGTTATGCTTTCTATACCATTTGGATGGCCTATGTCAACCTCAGTGTCCTCAGTATAAATAATGGAAAATTTAGTGTGTGGCCAAAATCTCATAGGACTAGGCTATAAATCTTGATCTAACCATCAGAACTGGCTACCAGGAAGGTCCCCATTTTGTTGGCCAGTTGCCTTTCCCCAAGTATATCTTAATTATTCCCTGTGAAGCACTGCCTGCCACATTCAACACTGAATTATTGTTTATTTTTTAAAAACAAATGCTATTTTTGGAACTCACGATATTGGCCATTTTTATTTTTCTCACCTGTAGAGAAAAATCATTTTTCTCTACCTTGAACACTCCTTTGTCAGACAAATTTTTGCCATTTTAAATTAAAATTCTAATAATCTAGATCATGAAAATCACGGTACTTCTCATAAGTTCGTGAGAACCACAATGTCTTGAATGCACTGAGGCTCTTTTTTTTATTATTTGTTCTCAGAATATCAGTATTTTTTCTAGAACAACCTAAAGCAATATTCTCCACAAACAAAATATTCCCTTCTGATTTTTCCCATTGAATAACCTCTTCTGCTTAAATCCAAAATCCGTTTAATGTAGTCTCTTAGCTGACTTTTAAAAGGGATCGGTAAAGTCTAATGTGTTTTCTGTTACCTTATTGGTAAATGACTCAGAATTTCAAGTATGAAACTGGAATAGATGCTATCTCAAATATACTTGACGTACATACCAAGTGCCCCAATATATAGTATTTTCTGTTATGTTCACGATTATTACAATTTAAAATATTTTCTTCTCTTTTTCTCTCTCATATATATATGAGACTTATATATATATAAGAGAGACTTAATATATGCCAAAACCTTTAAGAACAAGAAAAAAATAAATATAGTGAGCTCTACTACTCCAAGGTGATTTTAACCTACATTCTCTTTTTGCCTTCATAAAAACCCTATGTATGAGGCATTATCATACACATTTTTTTGGATTGAAAAATGATACCCAAATAAGGGTAATTAATTAAGCAACAGAGATAGGATTCAAATCCTAGTCAAATTTCAAGTCTAGAAGTCTAGGTGACTGGAAATATTGCACTAAATGAATGAGCAATGATCTCCAAGCACCAGCAGAGGGAAATGACAATTCCACATAGAAGAGCAGAAAATAGCCTTTGGAACAGCTAGCGTCTCATCCAAATTTTGAAGGAAGAATATAATTTTGATAAGTAAACTCTACACAAATAGGGCTTTGTAGATTAAGTAAATGGTATGGGAATAAAAATGAAAACACAACATGTCAGTTCTTTAGAGTAGGTCCCGTGTGGTAGAATGTACACTTGACTGAAGTATAAGTAATCAAGTCAATAGAAGGAGGTGAAGTAGGGTCACTTCATGGACCCCTATACTGAGAAGGGGTTTGAGGGCTGAGAAGAAGAGTTCAAAATTATTGTGTAAGCAATCATGGAAGGATTTTAGAAGGAGGTCATATAAACTATTCAGAGATATCCTTCCACTGTGTCTTTTTTATGTTAAGGAGAGTTCTCTGGCCTATTGCCCCATGGCTAACAACAATTTGACTTTTTACAAAGTTGAAATGGGTGGATTGTTGCAGCTAGTCTATTAACTCTGGAGATTGTCTACCCTTAAAACCTCACCGTACTCTACCTTCAGAGTCCACAACTGTAGTGATTAGGTTTGCTCTATAAATTCACTTTCTATTAAGTGGGCTATTCAAGGGGGTAGGCTTATAGCACTTATAAACACATTTGGCTACATATATAAATCCATACTCTTTAAAAAATTGCGTAAATATTGAGGTTGGCTTTCATATTGTCATTAGTCTCTCTCTTCTGTCTTAACTTTCAGTTTATTCCAAACTCTGGGAGGGAAGAAGTTTGTTTTCTACTTCCTTCATATCTCCAATGATTTGAATTGCTTATATTAGAAAGTTGACCCTATCAGGAGGATGGATCATAGTTTAAAATATAAATAAATGATGGGTAGTGAGATCATATGGAAGGCTACTGCACTAAGTAGCTGTGAGGGTATAGAGTAATTAAAAGTTATGAAACACAATAAGAAATTTAATCAACAGGCATTTATATGAACAATCACATTTTAAAAAAGGAAGAAGAAACTACATTGAATTAAACAATATGCCTTTATAATTTATGAAGGTGCCCTAAAACTTTAACCCACTGGGGCCTGAATCTAGAGTTTTCTGAATCATTGAAATGAGCTTTAAGGAAAAAAAAATAAGGCAAGGGTTTTTTGTTATGTTTTGCTTTCCTTACAGGCAAAGAGATTCTGAAAACATGGGGAAAGGCATCCACCTGGTTGATTGTTGCTATATGAGTTTGAATATCAAGTACTACTATTTAGGCATGTCTACCATATGTCTAGAAAGATATTTTTATAAATAATTGGAGTAATTTGTCAAAAGCATTTTGGTGGATAATTCAAAACTTAGTCCTTACATTTTATCTGATTCTAGACATCAAAGAAAACACAAAAAACAATTAGGTTATTTAAGCAATGCCTTATATTTCATATACATTACTCTTCTGAAATTGATATTATAATTATCCACTGTTTACAAGGACATTCAGTAAAGTTCATTACTTTTGTTATGTGGGTAGGACATTGTGAAAGTGTGATTAAACGGAGAGGTTCCAAACAGAAATGGAATTAAATTCTATTTGGTCTGTGGTGCTGGGACTTTCTGTGTTATTGCAAATAATCACAAAATGAGGCAATATTATTGCCATACAAAAGGTAGTAAAAGAGACTAAGAGTTATTAAGTGCATAGCCCAAGTTCACAAGCTACTCTCAAATATAGATGAACAAAGTACTGACTAGTAAGATGAGTGATCAGACCACATCAGGCATTTCATTTGATTTCTCTATTTCTCTCATTTGTTAATATTACATAACCCTCAATTTCCTGTGAAACTTTTGGCAAATTGTGTCAGAAAGATGAGCCTGTAGAACTCTATCAACTTGCCTCTGCCAGACTTATGGAACTACTATAATCTGCTTAGATATTGAAGCCAATTTTCAGTGATAGAGCATAATCATGAGAACCACATTAGAGGTCATTTATTTTTCTAATGCCAACAATATCTCCTCTTCTCTGAAATCATAAAATTCAGAGATGGAAATGACATTATAGATTCTCTAGGCCTACCGCTGATCAAATATTTAACTTCCCCACAATGGGCCTGTTCTTCCCACCAGTGCTGGAAACATAGCCATCTGAAGAATCCACACCATATTTTTCAGTTAATTTCCTACTGAAACCCCTGCTGCTGCCCCACCCACATGCATCTTTGCAATCTATCAGCTAGATAGGCCAGGCAGAGCAAGTCAGGACCAAAAAAGTACAATCCGGAAGAACCTTCTGACTGCATGGAGACTGAAAAGTTCACAGTAGAAGGTCCAGAAGGACAATGACACCGGGAGGCACATACAGTATATATGCCTGAAAGGCATATCTATATCAGATCACTTTTTTTTTAAAGGCAAAATACAGTAGTTATTACCCGGCACCAAGACAGAATGCAATACAGCTAAGTATAAGCAGGGCTGGTTACGTGAGATGCAGACTACAGTGCAAAATGAAAACACAGGCGCCTTGTTCAAAAAGAAAAGTACTATAAAGGACACTAAAGAAAAATAAAGCTTTTCCTTTATTCAGTGGCCTCCCTCTTGATTTATCAGGGAACTTTATTTGCTGTAATGTTCTAAGTAAATAATATTTAAAATTATTAACATTGATTTTTCCATCCTTCTTTATAAGGTAAGGTGTTCATTTTACATACAAATACAAGAACATTTAACTCATTTGTGAAAATACCAAAATGACACAGTTTGTATTTTCTAGCTCATTCCTGGAGGGTGCCTCTAGCCACTCCAGAACTAACATGTCCACATCATACACTGGGAGGATCTATAAAAGGAAAAGAGTTTTTAGGCCAGCCTTTGGGATGGCTCTCTGTGTGTGGCCCACTCTCAGAGTGTGGCCTCTGGTTGCCTACTGGAAGTTCCTGGAATTGTCTGCAGCGGGTAAAGGTGACTGTCACCAGCCCCACTGGAGACACTCCAGAGTGCAGGTGCCTGACTCTGGACTGTGATCCAGGTCTTCTGAGTATCTCTTTATACTCAAGCCTCCACTG
>NC_043710.1:22550044-22603733 GCF_006229205.1 Suricata suricatta | reverse complement strand
TGCCCTTGGTGGCTGAGAGACAGGACTATGCATGAACTGAGACTCTAAACCTCTCCCTCTCCCTTAAACCATGTTTGATTGTGCCATGGAGATTCACTGTCAAAACATAAAGTCAAAGATAATAACATTTCAAGGCAGTGACAACAGTGCATTAAACCAAGCACTTGGACCTTCTGAGTGTGTGGCCCTGTGCCCTTGCAATGCTCCCATGCCCTTGAATCCAGCCTTGGATATAGTCAGGTAAAGTTTGATGTTTACACTTCTGTGAGCAAGTCAGGTCACAGTCTTGGCATATCAGGGACCCAGGCTGAGAAGTCAGACACCAGGGGGGCCTGGATGGCTCAGTTGGTCACCTGTCTGACTCTCGATTTCAGCTCGGGTTCTCATCTCAGGGTTTGTGAGATCAAGCCTGATGCACTGATGGCCCAGAGCCAGCTTGGCATCCTCTCTCCCTCTCTTCGTCTTCTCCTTCTTCTCCTCTTCCTCCTCCTCTTCCTTCTTCTCTTTCTTTCAAAATAAACATTAAATTTTTTTTAAAAATCAGACACCAGAAACTATTCATTTATGGAAAGATCTACTTCTCTCACTATCTCTAAATGTGTCATTAATATCTGAGCCAAATATCCTGTCATATTTATACTTTCCTTAGTCTGTTATAGGTTTGGATACCAGAATACAATTGCCTGAGCTCAGTTCACAAATCTATATAAACATAATCACCTTTCCTATTTTAAATACTCATCTCTGCCTACTTTGCTGGTAGCTATTTATCAAAAAATTTTGCTAAGCAAATTGATTTTTTATAAGGTTTTCACAAAGAATATTTAACCACTTTAAAACACAGATTGTCTGCAAGCTTGTGAATACAAATATAGTACAATGTGTAAGTTAATTAAAATTATTTTTCATTACTTATTCACAATAGTGGTTTTAATTGGCCACATTTAATTACTTTTATATATTTTAGCCTACAATTTAGAAAATTCATGAAAATGTAAGCAATGACAGTGCACCTTATGGTTATAATCATTTTCTCATATATAAATTCATAAAATAAAAAATAACTCAAATTTACTTATTTGCCCCTAACAAGGTAAATTATCAAATGTCAAATGAAACTAATAAACACAGGCCTCTGAGATCACAAAACCACATACAAATCAGAATTACCTTTTCATACAAAAAGTTAATTATTTTCTGTTGACACTGATAGCATATTCCCTCAGCTCTTTCAAAGTGTTTTTAAAAATCAGATGCTGTCAGAACTCTGTATTTGACAAACAAAAGATGAGTGAATACAGATTCGAGAGGAGAATAAACCGCAGTACAGTAACTTATTTTTAACACCAGACACAAATGACAGAGAAAGCTTTCACCGTGTGGCCTTGAGGAATTTAGCTCCCCTCCCTAATTGGATGTCAAAGGTCATCGCCACACCCAAACAAACCCACTACATAGTCTCTCTTGTGGGCCTGTTGACTTTTATCTAGAAGTGACTTCGTGACTTTCCCATAGGCAAGTCACACCTTAATTTGTTGAATATTAGTTTAGATGTCTCAAGGACTTAGGCTAAATTGTCTTTTTCCTGTTTATCACTGTAATAGTTTTTTCTGGTGCGATACCATTCATGTTATCTTTTAATTTCTTAGTGCCACAGGGTACAAGTTGTCTGTGATTGTATGTGTCATGAATACCTCAAACAAAAAGATTGTGCCTTGGAACAAGGGCCTTGAAAAAACTTTAGTTCCAGCCTAATTCTGTTTAACAGAGATGTGTGTAAGGGCTTAAAACTTTGGGGTGCTCTCTGAATTGGAAATGCAAATAACCATTTTCAGTGTCGTATCAATGAAAGGAAATATAAAATATCAAAAGGAGCTTGCCTGGTGATGATAGGTCTTACAGAAACACACAGTGAAATGAACACATCATTCCAAGTGAACATTAAACCCTAGTGGGAAGTTTTGATATGAAAAAAAAATATGCTGGATGTTATACAGTCCTTTACTCTATAATTCTATAATAGAAAGCAATAGGACAACAATTTGTTTTGACTTTATTTTTAATCTACAAATAGTATTGGTTTCCTCTTTTTTTAAAAAAAGAAAAAAACAGCATCCTCTCTAGAAAATTCTTCAGCACTTTTATAACCACAACACTTTACATATCTCTTTTCTCTAAAAATATATATTCAAGTTTAAAATCATTAATATCTTAATGTTACTATATTTAGATTTAAACCATAGTTTTCATAAATTATTATAATGAAATATGTATGTCTGTAGATTATATTCTTCTACCCTGAATGGGGCAGTCTGCCATATCCAGTAATGGATTTTTCCATTGCACACTCGCTGATAAATATTTGAGTTTTCAAATGGTCATTCTAACATGTAATTTTCAAACAACTAAGAGTTTGCTAATTAAATGCCATTTGTGTAAGCGCTAAGGGAGCTGGATGATCTGAAACACAATTCATTCCTTAATACAATCAGGATACAGCACACATATTTGAATTAAAAAACATAAGGTATTTTATATACTAGTTGATAATCAGATTAAAAATAGTTACAATGGCATTCAAAGAAATAGATTATTGAGGGTTGGAATAGTTGAAGAAGCATTCAAAGATAAGGTTATAGTTTGAAATTTTAAGAAAAGACAGAATTTAATGGGTATTCCAAGTGAATTTACTTTATAACCAACTATCAGTAATGCAAATGCAAATGGTGATTAAAGACTAAACAAGCAGACACAGTTCAGTGAAATTAATGATATTATAAAGCTCAAATTCAGGAAAGGAAATGATTGAAGTAGTTAAGGTGGATAAGACAGAAGTGATTGCAGAGAAGCACGGAGAATTGAAGACTATGTGTCCCATCCAAATGAAACAATGCATTCATAATTTCAAGATCCTTGTGGGAATTTGGACCAAAGTTGCTAAACTTTTGGTATATAATAGAACTAAAATATGGGTGATTATAGGAAATCCTTTAGAATTTAAATTCTGGGAGTTAATTTAACAATTAATTCTGACCTCTTTACTGGGGAAGATTTTGCATTTGGCCCCTCAATTTGTAATTGCTCTTGTGTATGGTCAGTCAAAGAGGTATTTGTGCATAAAACCAAGTAACCATTATCCAGTTAAGATGTACAATTTTCCAGTCACCCTAGAGAATTCCCTTGTAACTTTTCTCAATTAGTGTCACTCTCCTTCCACAAGGATATAACTATTCTGACTTCATCAATAACAGTTGGCTTTGCCAATGTTAGTGATGTTGCTCTTTATTTTTGTCCAATACTTTATGGTGTGACTTCACAGTGACATATTTATCCACTCTTCTCCTCATGAATATCAGTATTTTTTATGAGCAGGAGATGGTATTTAGACAAAATCAACATTCATATAAAAAGTAAAGCAATAATTTTCATAGAAACAGTGTAAATGTAAGGCAACAAGGAAAGATTAATGCTACCATGACATAGGAAAATATTAAAAAGCTCTAATGATTAAAAACTATGTAATTAATGTGAACCAACACAGATCAATGAATCAGAATATAAAGCTCAGGGAAGGATCCTAGAACATAGAAAATTTAATGTACAACTTAGTCTGCCAATCAATAGGAGAAGTAAGTCTTTTCCATAAATGATTTTGGAAGAAGTGAATAGCCATAAATATATCAATGAATAAAGTTAGTTACAAAACTCATCCTTTGTAAAAGAATAAATTCCAAGTAGCACAAGATAGAAATTGTATATTTAATGTGTTTTCTAGTAACAACAATAGACCCAGGAAGATATTTTAAATAGGCATTTCAAAGTAAAGGAAACACACATGGTTTATATCTATATATCTTTATCTATCTGATTAACTTCTATAATAAGACAAATGCAATCATTTTTCTCTTATCATATTTAAAGAAATCAAGGAGTTTGATACCACAGTGAACAGATGAGGATATGAAAGTCAGACACTATTAGAAGGTAAATTTGGTAATTTCTGTCAAAATCCAAAACATAAATAACTTTCAAACAGTAATTTTCCTTCTTAAAGTCGTATAGATTTTAAATCAGAAATAATAAAATATAAAATATTTTTCTCTTCCTTACTGTTTGTGATAAATTAATTCTGAAATACCTAAATACTCATGAATAGGATTATGGCTAAATAATGTATCCATAAAACAGATTATAAAGTTAGAGAACATGAGAAAATTCTGCATGTACTAATCTGAAATGTTCTCTAAGATATATGATTAAATAAAAACTAAGGAGAAGGATAATGTCTCTAATAAGTTTCCATTTGTATAAAAAGGAAAAATGATACACATTTTATTTTATATGCATAAATACTCTGGAAGAACACAAGAGATTTCTAATAACATTGTCTAACTCTAGCAAAGGGGTACGGGTTACTTGGGGTCAAGGAGAAAAGTTTTCACATGTATTTTTGTATACTTCACATTTTGAATCATATGAATCAGTTACTTTAAAAAATTAAGCAATTATTTTTTTACAAGGAGAATGTCATAATAAAGGTTTGTAAACTATAAAGCACTATGCAAATGTAGGAATTTATTTCATATTATATTGCCTTTAGGCATCACCTAGCTATGAAACTTTTTTTAATGATTAGGCAATAGAAATTTTAAGTTACATTTATTATAGAAACTATAAATGCTCATTGCAAGAAATGTGGGAAGACATACGGCTAATAACTTTAATATACAAAAAACTCTCTGCAAATTGCCAAAAACAATTCAAACATATAAAAAGTCAGTTTATAAAGGGGGAAGTGCAAGTGAATAATAAACATATGAACAGATATTCAACTCTAGTACTAGACATGATAATACATATCTCAGCAATGACATAATTCTTTGCACCCTTTAAAATGACAGCAATTATAAAGATTAATAACATTGATTACTAATAATTATAAGTATGTTATGAAACAGGTAGTCTCATGAATTACTGGTGGAAGTTTGGACTGCTGTTTCTTATTGGCAAACTTAACTAAGCTGGGCAAAAAGAAGTTTTCTATCTTCTTCCTTCCTTCTTTCTTTCCTTCCTTCCTCCCTTCCATCCCTCCTTCCTTCCTATACTATTGATATATCATATATTTATGTATATAGCATTAACTCTCATACTTATGATAGCATATTGCTTACATCAGCTATAATTTTTTTCTTTACCTCTTGGCATTAGTTTTTTGGGTGGTGATGATGTGGCGATGGCTCTCTATTCCAATGTGTGAAAATACCATAATTTATTTGCTATTATCTTTTGTGAAATCTGGATTCTTTACAACTGCTGCTATTTTGAGCAACATTGCACTGAATAAATGTATACATACTTCTGAAAAGGAAAAAGGGAGAAGGCAAACTTTCACATTAGAAAAGAGATCAGGGATATAAACTCAGATAAATACAAAAAACAAGAAATATAGAATAATTCTTGGGTCAATTTACATTAATAGATTTTAATCCTTTAAAGATTGATATACTGGAATGTGTAACATGCTGAGGCTAACTCAATATAGAAAAATCTATACAATTACCATAAGAATATTTAAAAATTATAGTTTAATAATTCTCCATTACATTTACTCACTACTTCAACTTTCAAATCTATTCTCTGCCAAATTTTTTTTAAATGCCAGAAAGATTTCATGAGAGAATGCGTATGGTTTTTAATGAATGGATAATTCTAAATTTACTTGATCTATTCCAAGAAGCAGTGAAGAAAGCAGTGCTCCCAAATTACTGGTGTGGAGTCAGCAGAATAGTAACTCCACAGCCTAACTTTAACAGTATGAATAACTATGATACTGAGAGCAAAATTGTAATACCATTCATCCGGCTATTAAACAATATTACAGGGAATTGCATGGAAATGCTGTATGTAGAGTTTGGTATATTAAAATAAGTCCAGAAAGAGTTTCCAGCCATTCATGAAAATAAGTACCTATATTGAAAGAACTTAGAGAAAAAAGGGGGGCAATGGTTTTATTTGCAATGTTTCATTTATTTTAAAAATTATTTGAAATATACAAATAGTTCAATGTCTAAATACAAAGCCATCAAAAAATGTGCATAGATATTCACTGTGAATATATTACAAAATCCTAGCATCATCACTGTTTAAAAAAAAGACTCAAAACAACCTATATGTCTAGGGAAATGGTTACACATTTTATTGTATTTATATGGAATAATTATACAGCAATTAAATAATTGTATATCATTAAATGACTATATGCATTATTATACGCAATACAGATGAATTCCACAAACTGTTTTCTGGGGAGGTTTGTTTGTTTGTTTGTTTGTTTGTTTTTGAGGTGGTTGACATCTTTATTGCTTTGGAGGTGGGGGGCAGGTGCTCAGGAGCTCTTTGTGGGGCAGGACGCATGCACTTCAGCCTCACAGGCTTCTGGCTGGTTGGGGTGGCGCTGGCTCTATGAACTGCAGCCACATATCAGGGCTGCACTTGTTCTTGCGGATCCTGTCCGCTGCTGAAGGTGGCCTTGGCATTCTTGTAGTGGCGGTCTGCCTATAGGAGGTGGCAGGCTCTCCCTGGCCAGATCTCCACTTCTTGACCACCACTACAGCTTTGCTTTCAGCCAGAGCATTGACGTGAATTAGCCAATAATAGGAGGAGTTGCAAGCATTTGGGTTATTGGGCTCCACACTGTATATCTGCTTGTTCCTCTTGATCAGAGAGCTGGAGCATTTGTGCAGGACCATCCACTGCAGCTGCAAAACACAGCTGCAGCTCCTCTCATGAGGTTACCTAGAAGCAGACAGAGCCCCCAACATATTTCTGATGAAAAAGTCCAGTATAAAGTAATATGAAATGTTGAATTCCATTTATATAAAATGTACAACCCGTAAAAATATCTCTGGTGTTAATAGTTTTTAACTTCAGCGAGGGGGACAGAGGAGACAGAGGGGATAATATAGTGCTCCATCTAGGTCCTGCCTACACACAAGTGAACATAGTTTGTCAAAATTAAATAAGCTCTACTCATGTTTTATGTTCTATTCTATATGCAACTTACATGTCAATATAAAATATACCTTCACTAGACTGACCTGAAGCAAATATGCAAATTAGTAGATGTTAAATGTGAATGGTCGAATCACAGGTGTATATTATTATTTTTGTAATAGTGCCTAATTTAACATTAAATAAAGTACTTTCATTTTCACCTATGAAGCTTTGACTACTACCAGCATTTCCCACTCACTGTAATCATGTAGCAGTAGAATACAATATACGGAACAGCTAGTTTTAGTCATTAGGTGACAGGTACTGATTTTCTCTGATGCTTGGAATAAGGAAAACATTTAAAGAATGCCTTGAAATTGTTTTTGGCTTCCTGCATAGCATGAATTTCCAGATCACAGCACAGGGAGTGAGAGTCTCCAAAGTCTCCCAATGTCTTACGGGGTTGGTATTTGGGAAGGGAGAAGTGACTAGAATTCATGATGTTGAATGCAGATGAAGATAGAAGGGTGAAAGTTTGAGGGAGAGAGAGAAAGAGCATGAGAGAGAGAGAGAGAGAGAGAGAGAGAGAGAGACCCATAGATCTTCAAAGAACTCTTTTAAGTTTTTGGCTGAGTATTGAACACCATATACAAGAGAGGGACAACCCCAAAGTACGTTAAAGAACCAGTGGGAAGTAATAGCCTGGACAATTCCCAGGACTCATACAGGGAAGAAATAGTTCATGGGTCTATCAACCATAGTGGATAGGCTTCAAAATAAATATATATCAATATATAACTTATTAAATATCTAATACATCAGTGTATATAATGTTCATAAGAGTTTCACTTTACCAGTGGTCCTACAGTGGGATTGGAATGAAGACATTCTAGACCAACCAAAATAAATCTTAAATACAAGTCTTAGAGTCATCAAACTGATCTTCAAGTAACTTATCTATCAGAACAAACTCATCACTCTTTTTTGTTTTTAAATTTTTTTATATTTATTTATTTTTTGAGGAATAGAGTGAGACAGAGCATGAGCGGGGAGGGTCAGAGAGAGAAGGAGACACAGAATCTGAAGCAGGCCTCAGGCTCTGAGCAAGCATTCAGCACAGAGCCCGACGCAGGGCTCGAACCCACTGACCGTGAGATCATGACCTGAGCCGAAGTCAGACATTCAACCGACTGAGCCACCCAGGTGCCCCTCCACTCTTTTTTTTTATTTTATTTTTTAATGCTTTTATTTATTATTGAGAGACAGAACATGAGCATGGAGGGGACAGAGAGAAAGGGAGTCACAGAATCTAAAGAAGGCTCCAGACTCTGAGCTGTCAGTGCAGAGCCCAACGCGGGGCTTGACTCACAAACTGCAAGATCATGACCTGAGCAGAAGTTGGACGCTTAACCGACCAAGCCATCCAGGTGCCCCTAAACTCATCACTCTTTAAATGCATACAACAATATACATTTAATATAAATTTGTAAAGTCCAACATTCAACTAAAAGTGTCAAGCCATACAAAGAAGCAGTGGAATGTGATGCATAATGAAGAGAAATATAAATCAATAGAAACAGACCAGAAATGATAAGAATGACAGAACTAGAGGGCTATGACTTCAAAATAATTATTTTAAGCCTTAGAATATACTCAAGGATGTAGAGGAAAACATAAAATCCATCAGGGAAAATGGTGGAGCTATAGAACTGGAATTTATAGTGTTAAAAAGTCTCTCTCTTAAGTGAAAAATACTCTGAAGAGAATTAGCAGAAAATTGAAAGCTATGTAAAACAATCGATAAAATTGAGAATATTAACAAAATTATTTAAAACCACAGAGAAAACACTTTTAAATATTTTAAATATTTTTAAATATATTTAAGATTAATTAACAGAATAATAAGCTGTACAATATTTTTCACTGTAATATATCAGTGAAAAAAACCCCTAAAACTAGTAAAACTAAAAAGACACCTTACATGTAGAGGAAGAAATGTAATAAGAGTGGATTTGTTTACAAAAACTCTAGAGGCAGGAAGTCAATGGCATGTCATTTTTAAGTGTTGCACAAAAGGGAAAAAAGTTTATTTATATTTCTATACTGAGCAGAAATACTCTTCAAATTTAAGGACAAAATGAAGATCTTTAAAAAACTAGCAAAAGCTGCAAGGATTCAATGTTTTCTCATATGCATTGTAAAAAATAGTAATGGAGACTTTTTTTCTTTTTTGGCAAAAAGTATATCAAATAGAAATATCTGTTTTCTCTTCTTATAATATGTATTATTGGAAGTATTAGAACATAATAATTATGAATTAAAGCAAGTTTGTTAAATACATTTATTTATATGTATATGTATGAATTATGAAATTGTATTAAATCTTTTTTCAATGTTTATTTATATTTGAGAGACAGAGAAGGACAGAGAGAGAGAGAGACTGCGGGTGGGGCAGAGAGAGACAGAGACAGAATCTGAAGCAAGCCCCAGGCCCTAACCCGTCAGCACGGAACCCGACTCAAGGCTCAAACTCACATGCTGTGATGTCATGATCTGAGCCTAAGCTGGATGCTTAAAGGACTGAGCCACCCAGTTGCCACAAAACTGTATTAAATCTTAAAAGGATCTGAAAGTTAACATTTATATAATAGTTGAAATACTGCTTTATATAGAATAAATAATGGGATGGATAAAATTAAAGAATAAATTGGTGAATTGGAATATTAGGTTGAAAAATTTGTTTTTTCAAAAAGTAGGAAATCATAAAGGATAAAACATAAAAGAAATATAAACAGACAATAAAAGCTAAACATATTTGTCAGTATCAATAGCAAACTAATAATGCCAAGAAAGAATGAAAATGATGAGGAAACAGAAAATGACGGTTAATAGACATAAATCGAAAAGGAAAATGGGGTCCCTGGGTGGCTCAGTCAGTTAAGTGTCTGACCTCGGCTCAGCTCATCAACTCACAGCTCGTGGGTTCAAGCCCCACACTGGGCTCTGTGCCGACAGCTCAGAGCCTGGAGCCTGTCTTCTGATTCTATATCTCCCTCTCTCTCTGACTCTCCCCTACTTGCACTCTGTCTCTCTCTGTCTCTCCCAAATAAATTAAGAAAAGGAAGAATGACCTCATATTGAAATTTTTCATTAAAGTCAAGCAGAGCAAATAAAGTGTTGCCTATACAAAGACATTTTACAGTGGTATTTAAAAATAACCAAGGTGTAAATGCTAAAAAGAGAGAAGACCAAGCTCCCTAAAAATATATGACAATCGCCTTGATATCATATGTTGTGACCATAATAGTAGCCACAATATGAAATCTAAAAAACTTTATTAATGACAAAGGACATTGAACAAAGAATGCAAAATCTGGCTAGATTTTCATTAAAATGTGGTGTATATTAAAAACAATACACAATACATATGGTCTTTAAGGTGTGCCATAAAAATAAAGATTAAAAGCACTTTCGTAGGCGGATCAGTGGCTACCTAAGGCTAGGGAATGGGATGGGCATGGACCTGGGAAGTGATGCAGTGGATGGGTATTTGCTGGATGATGTGATATTCTGGTGGTGGATACTTGGATATACACCTCATCCAAATCACACTTCAAGAGATGACAAACACTCTAGGTTCTTCCGACATAACTAATAAGAAAAAGACAGTGATCAAAATGGAAGCTGTAGATTGAAAGAGAATTAATCTTGTCCTTATTGTTAATGATCAAGACTCATTTATATCTTCACTTCACGGAAGAAAATAAAAAGAGGTAAGGTGATGGTCACTATAAAAGTCAGGATAGTGAGTAATGTTAGAAGGAAAGTCAAAGCTGTGGTGGAGACAAGGCACACTGAGACACTTCTACGGTAGCTGGTGAAGTTCCAGTTCTGGCCCAGGTTGCCTCTTACAAAGGAATTAAGAGGGTGAGAGAGCATGGAGCTCAAGGCAGGGCTGGATCTCATGACTCTATGATCATGACCTGAGCTGAAATCAAGAGTTGGGTGCTTAATGGACTGAGCCACCCAGGTACTCTGTTAAAATTGTTAATAACAAATTTAAAATTACTGATGAAAATATCAAAATTGACACAAGAACTTGTATAAATACCACACAGATAATTTTACAAGCTTCTTTAGAAATAATTTTTAGGAATAATTATTTTAATATTATGTAAAGTAGGCTAAATGATTTTGAAAAACCATGACCTACCCGCCTCATTAAATAAGGGTAGTGAAATGTTGCCTACCGAGCAAGGATAGACAGATTGGTTATGTCTCTCCTACCTTAGTAAAAATGAGTTCCTATATGAATTAACATGTGTAGATTGGCTGGGAAGCATTGACCTGCTTGGAACAACATTTTTATTTTGAAAAGATAAAACCAGAAATAATCTACTACCAACTATGACTTGGAGGGGTACATCTTAAATTCTTCAGAAAAAGAGAGAAGAAAAAGAGAAAAAAAGTAACAGTTACTGAGGGTCTAACACATGCCAGGAATTTTATACCCATTACTGCTTTATTCCATTCTTCATGGTCAATCCTAATATTACTAACCAATTTTACAGAGAGAAACAGAGGATCAGAGAAGTTAAATATCCTACTTATTACCATGTAGACAATTAATTTAATAGATGAAGTTTGAACCTATATATGAATATTGTATCTTGTTAAATCCTATACCAATTAACGTTGTTATTAGATTTTAAACTTGAAAGGGTTATTCATTCATGGCTTAAATTATTAATTTATCAAGAATTTATAAAGAAACCACTTTCATGGCTCAGAATATAAGTTTCTACTTTAAAGCAAACATTCCATTCATTGAAAGCAGTATTTTCTTTCGAAGACACAAACATTGCTACTTTAAGAGCTTTTATATGTGTCTAAAGGAATAAAGCATCCCATTTCTAAGCAACCCATTAGTATTTGCGATTAATTAGCGTGAAGAATAATGAGGTGACTGAGACCAGAGTACCCTTGCCTTAATTGATTGCCTGAGTTCCTGGATTAATAAAATCCAATTCTTTTCTTATGTAATAGGCACAAAGTTTATTTGTATTTCCTTTTTAATAAGTTTGCTAATGGTATAAGAAAGTAAACAAAACAGACTAATCGTAAATGAATACCAAGTTCAATTAAATCTCCAGGCCTGACCAAATATCCCTGTATACAGATTAGTTCAAAATCCTTATTTATCTGTAAAACACACACCAAGTTAATGGCCCCTTCTATCCTGACTTGTGTGTTGAAGTGGGAGCAATAGCTTTTTAAATAGAAGTGAAAGATCATAGCTCTCTGGAATTACAGAAAGGCCAATCAGAGGGAAATCTCTAGTGTTTCAGAGACTGAACTTTAACTGAGAGACTAGAATAGAGTCATTTCCCTGACACTGATTTTAAGATGTCTCTCAAGTGACTCTAATGGTGCCTTCTGGAATCCTTTGCCAAATCAGTCCCTGTTCCTGCTGTGGCTTACTTGCCCTCATTGTCAGATTTGCGTACCCACAGTCCTGTCTGGCTTGGGCTTATGTCCTCTGATTTGCACACTCTAGACTCAAGTTTGAGTGTTTCCAGACCACTTAGGACTAGACCAACAAACATATGCCTGGAATCATCTGAGTTGGGGTGAGCCTTGGGCAACTCCCTGTTCAGTGAGCTTCATTCCTCAGTTCATCATTATCTTTTCTCAGCTCCTCTTATTTGGCTTATGGAGCTTTACCTTACTGAATCTATTTCCACTGTTTTAACAGAAATCCTTCCTTAACCCCAAGCTCTTTGGTTGAGGCTTAAAATTTTTTTTGAGTACCTTATATGATATCTAAGAACTGTGGGGCACTGGGTGGCACAGCCAGTAAAGCATCCAACTTTGTCTCAGGTCATGATCTCAGGCATCATGAGTCTGAGCCTGCTTCAGATTCTGTGTCTCCCTCTCTCTCTGCCGCACCCCTGCTCATGCTCTCTCTCTCTCTCTCCCCCCCTACCTCTTTCTCTCTCTCAAAAATAAATAAATGTTTAAAAAATAAAGAAAAGAACTCTAAGACAGAATGCTAGATAGTATAGACACTCTGAGTCTTGTAGAATCTTAAAAATGTTGGTGAACAATATGTTTTTTAATGTAATGGATTGATACAGTAGCTGTATTTGAGAACCATGCTGTATGTGACTGTAGTTTAAGCATCATTCATGCTGATGACTCATCTGTGCATATCTTTAGCTCTCACCTCCCCCCAAATGTTTAGGCTTGTATGCATGATTCTCGGCAGGATGTCTCCATTATGATAACATCCACAGCCAAGCTTCTCATTATCACCAAAATCCTAACTACTTCGATGTCCTTTCCAACTCTCATAATGGTCACTTCTGTATCATAGATGCTTAGACCAAAAATTTTGAAAGCCATTCTTATCCTCTCCTCTGTCCATCATCCAATCTTTCAATCAATACTGTGAATTCTCCCTTAAAATAATGTCAGATTTGGGCAATTTCTTGCCATCTCTGCCACTATGGCCCCAATTCAAAGCTCCAAGCAGCCATCCTACCTCATCCAAATTATTTCAGTCATCTCTCTGCTTCCTCCTCCCTGCATTCACTCTATTCTCAATAAAACAGGCAGAATGAGATTGTTAAAGCTTACGTCTGGCTATGTCACAAAAATCTGCAATTGCCTTTGCTTTCACTCAGAGTGAAAGGCACTGTCTTTACAGTGGGTTATGAAGCCAACATATGCTCTTTTCCCTAACGCTCTGGTTTCATCGCCTTCTGTGCATAACTTCACTGGCTTCATTTTTGGAGTCTGCATTTACTGCTTCCTTGTTGTTGTTGTTTTAAGTTTATTTATTTGTTTTGAGAGAGAGGGAGATACAGAGCAGGGTTGGGACAGAGAGAGAGAGAGGGACAATCCCAAGCAGACTCTGTGCTGTCAGTACAGAGGCTGATGTGGAGCTTGAACCCACAAACCATGAGATCATGACCTGAGCCAAAATCAAGAATTGGATGCTTAACCAACTGAGCCATCCAGGTGTCCCTTACTGCTTTCTTGATTAGCTGAAACATTCCCTAAATTCCTAATTTATCAGTATAGATAGTGTCCTCCCTTCCTTTATGTTTTTAGTTAAATGTCCCCTCCCCATTGTGTCTTTCCATCATCTTCCTTAATATATTACAGGCAGGGGCACCTGGGTAGCTCAGTTGCTTAAGAGTCCAACTCAGCTCAGCTCATGATCTCCTGGTTTGTGAGTTCGAGCCCCACATCAGGCTCTCTGCTGTCACTATAGAGTTCTCTTTGGATATTCTGTCTGTCTCCCCCTCTCTTCCCTTCCCTGCTCATACTCTCTTTGACTCTCTCTCAAAAATAAATAATAAAACATTTTAAAATAATAATAATAAAATATAATAACTTATGGAAAGAGCACAAATGTCCATTGACTTGCAAATGGATAAGGAATATTTATACACACACGTACACACACACAATGGAATACTACTCCACGATAAAAAAAAATAATGAAATCTTGCCATTTGCAACAATGTGGATGGAACCTGAGTGTATAATGCTAAGTGAAATTAGAGCCATAGCAAAATAAATATCATATGACCTCATATGTGCAATTTAAGAAACAAAACAAATGAACATAGGGAAGTAAAAATAAGATAAAAACAGGGAGGGAGATAAACCATAAGGGACTCTTAGATTCAGAGAACAAACTGAGGGTTTCTGGTAGGGTGCTGGTAGGATGGGCTAAATGAGTGATGGGTATTATGGACGGTACTTGTTGGGATGTGCACTGGGAGTTACATGAACCACTAAATTCTACTACTGAAACCATTATTATATTTTTTTAACTAACTTGGATTTAAATAAAAATTTTTAAATATAAAATTATAAAATAAAACAACATAAAATAAAATATGATCCCCTAATACTTCTCATTCTCCTTCCCTACTTATATTGTTTATGACAATATTGTCATGATCTAAGGATTATGTATTTTATGCATATATTTTATTATCTGTTTTTCTCCCCTAAAATATTAGTTCTGAGAGACCAGGGATTTTGTTTCCAGCTATATCCTCTGTACCTACATAGATCCTGTCACATATAATTTGCTCAAGAATTATCTGTTGAGTGAATGATTGGATAGGACTGCAGTTAACAGAATTACTGTTATAATTCTCCATATCCTGCCAGTAGCAGGACTGGGCATCCATACTCTTCCCCATGCATCTTTGTATGGGGTTCCCCCACTTTGGGTGAGGAGGGTTGTCATTCCTTAACTAAGGACTCAATCCTGTAATTTGCATTGGTTAATGGGCTTTTAGGAAATGCAGTAGAAGTGCAGCACCTGGATAGTCATACAGGCCTCCTGCATGCAGGCATCCTGCCAGGTACCTCTTCCGTCACATGAGAACATAATTCAAGCAAGACAGGCAGACCCAGCTGAGATCAGTGACATGTTCAGCAGTGCTGTACTTTATTAAAGTATAGAATAGTCTTTATTTTATAGTATTTTTAGTATTATAGTAAATTATAGTAATTTTTTAACTTTTTTTTATATATAGTAATGTAGTTTAGCATAGATTTCAGAATATAATCATTCTCTTCTCCCATACGCTATTAATTTATTACTGGTTCTGCTTTAAATATTTTTTAAATAGAGTTTTTTTCCTGTTTTACATTAATTTATTTCAATTTTTTAATAAATAGGAATTATGTGAACTAAAAATACTAGCAATTATTATAATGTTGTACTTAGTAAAATTTATATGTTGATACTGCAACATAAGGGTTATTCATCTTTAATTAGTCTCATGGGGTCCACATCCTAGCCTATATAATATTAAGAGGTAAGTTCTATCATTTATTTTCTGTGCCTTTATAGCTTAGATCTGAGCAGAGTAGTAAAAAATATAGGACCTCTGAAAGGAAACTAAATATTTTACTGACTCTTAAATCATTAATTTTTGAACTGATTTCTATATCATGGTAGTTAAATTAGTTCCTATGGCAATTTATGTAATAAAACATAAAGTCACTTGCTGAAATAATAAATTCTGAAATGAATAATAAATTACAATATGAAGATTCTAAGTCACTTTTCATTTCCATTCTTTTATCTGAAAAGAGTTGCAAAATTTCCCCAAAATACTAGTTTAAAATAACAGGTGGTCAAATGCTTCTAAAATGTTTATATTAACCTTTAATTTCCACAATTAATTTACAGCAAGAATTACTCTTCATATACAAATCTCTATCTCTCGCTTTCTCAGTCTGTCTCTGTCGCTCTCACACACAATGCACACAAAATCACTGAGCAGAATATTAATTTTTGAAATTTTCTTTTTCTCTCTGTTCAATTACTCCAAAGTATCCTGAATCAATTTTAAGAGCATATATGGAATCATTCTTAACCACAAGTAGATCCATTATGTCATTCATTATGGCAGCAGACTGGGTCTCTGTAAGTATAGTATAGACTTGGACTTCTGGAAGAAATACAGTCCTGGTGGGAGATGGGGCTCTAAAAGGGAAAACAAGGCCTTATGAGATACAGAAGTCCAATTAGATGGAAAAGCACAACATGATTTGGGAAGAACAGGTTGTGATGCAAGTGACATGAATTGGGTCATGTTCTTCATCAGTGCTTCTCTTTAACTTGTTTTGTCGGTGAATATTTAATGAGCATCTTTACTGTACTCAAATCTAGGATGCAAGGTTGGACAATATGTCCACCTTAAGAGTGGAACCTATTGGAGGAAGATAGTCAAGGAATTAGGTAATTATAATAGACTGACATATGCTGGTTATTGATAACAACAGTACTGTTTGTTCCACCTTCTACTGTCAAATGGGAATCCCTAAAGGGCTCTTCATATCCAGGAGCATAATTTGCTCAGGAACTGGTTAGTATAGAGCTAATCTTGTAATGGTTTTATTTACTAGCTTGAGTAAGTTGCTAATGGATTTAATCTTGGATTATCCTATTTATAAAATGGGTAACAAGCATTAAGTATATCACTGAACTTAGTGATACTAAGTAACACTGCATTGAGAGAGATTAGTAGAGTGCCTGGCATATCTTAATTGTGCAGTAGTTATTAGGATTACTATTTCCAGTACTCTAAAATTAGCTATGACTGAAAAAAACTAAGGAGAGAAGGATTAGTGTACAATATAAAATACTGTATATGAACTGTATACAAAATCTGGAAGGTAAGAGTTAAAACCTCAGAGTTTATCATAATTCATGTGAATCTCTTTCATGCTGAAAAGCAAAACTAATATTCTTCATAACCTGACCACAAAAACATCAATAAGCATTTTACCAAGGATTCACATCCTTTCTAGGCTTATTTAACTCTAGATTTCATGAACTATGCAAGTTACCCCAACCACTTTTCGCTCATGAATAAATTCATTCCCTATTTAACTTTGCTTCACATGATACAGCATATTACATTTTGGAAATATGAGGTCCAGAAGTGTCACACAAATATAGAGCTCTAATGCTTTCTGATCACTCAAAACCCATGGTTAAAAAAATAATAATCCTAAATAGAGATGGACTGATAGTATGCTAGGAGATATTGCTGCTGCTCAGTTTAATAAAATATGATTGACATGCTTAGATTTATCACGGGAAGGATCACATTTTTATAACAATCCAAAATGACATGGAGCAAAATTTCCTGCCAGTGAGTGGAATGAGAAACACAATGCTCTGTGTTCTTTAGCAGAGCATTAGCAACCCAGCATTGGAACAGACAATGTTTGTTCGTTCAGGGGCCTCATACCTTCCTTCATGAGTGTGGCTCCCAGGACCTGCCGCTATTTTCTAAGCACCTTCACACACTGCTTTGCAATCTGCTCTCTCCCTCCTACTCAGACTATTACAACGTTTGCTAGGAGGTCAGTTGTTCTTATTCCTAAAAGCCTGCAACTCAACCAGCTGATTTTCAGAAAGATGACAGAGGGTTGAAATTCCCAGATTGGGAAGCATTTTGATCGGAGTCAGTATGGAATGGAAAGGCAAGGTCTTCACCCCTTTTAGCATTTATGTTAAGAATCATTCTTTTCACCTAAAGGAAATGAGAATTTAAAAGGGAAACACACACACACACACACACACACACACACACACATGTCCATAGAGGCATTATTGATAATAGTCCAAAAGTGGGAAAAAAGACAAAATCTCCACCAATGGATGCATGAATAAATAAAATGTAGCATATGCATACATGGAATGTTATTAAGCAATATAATACATGAAGTATTGGTACATGCTACAACATGGATGAACCTTGAAAACTTGCTAAGCAAAATAAGCCAGTCATGAAAAATCATGTATTGTATGATTATATTTATATGAAATGCCCAAAATAAGCTGATCTATAGAGACAAGAATAGATTAATAGTTGCTGAAGACTGGAAGTGGGAGAAGAGTAAAACACAGAGTGACTGCTAATGGGTATGGGTATTTGGAAGTGAGGAAGAGTAATAAAAAATGTTCTTAAGTTGATGATGGTGATGGTGGTATAACTCTATGATTATACTAAAAGACATTGGATTTAAATAGTTAATTATATGATAAATGAATTATATCTCAAGAAAACTGCTCTTTAAAAAATATATTCATAATGAGAGCTAGCCCCATCAATTTTTTGTGAGGATAAACAAGGGCATATAAAATGTAACCCCACATCTAATAGACATGTAGCAAATGATATAGTACTTTTTACTTCTTTCCTAACTTTTCAGGGTGTTTCCATAGAGAAGCCTAAGAAAGCAGTGGTAATAGTTTCTTAAAGCCCTGTTAACTCAGATTCCAGACTTATGTTGAATTGTGTATGTTTATACAACTTGTACATAATGGAAATTAATCTTCACTTACTTTTTCTGACCACACGTTATCTGCTCTTTCCTCTACACCCCTGTAAATGAGCTCCAACACAATCTATAATTTCTTATTTATTTATTTATTTATTTTTTATTCATTCATTCATTCATTCATTCATTCATTCATTCATTCTTTTATGGTTTACTGTCCATCCAGTTGGTTTCCATGTAACACCCAGTGCTCATCCTGATAAGTGCCCTCCTCCATGCCCATCATCCTCTTTCCGCTCTCCCCCTCCCCCATCAGCCCTCAGTTTGTTCTCAGTATTCAACAGTCTTTCATGGTTTGCCTCCCTCCCTCTCTCCAACTATTTTTTCCTTCTTTCCCTTCCCCATGGTTCTCTGCTAAGTTTCTCCTGTTACATTTAGGAGTAAAAGCATAATATCTGTCCTTCTCTGCCTGACTTACTTCACTTAGCATAACACTCTTGAGTTCCATCCACATTGCTATTAATGGCCAGATTTCATTCTTTCTCATTGCCATGTAGTATTCCATTGTATGTATAAACCACGTCTTCTTGATCTATTCATCAGTTGATGGACATTTAGGCTCTTTCATGATTTGGCTATTGTTGAAAGTGTTCTGAACATTGGGGTATATGTGCCCCTATGCATCAGCACTTCTGTATCCCTTCGGTAAATTCCTAGCAATGCTATTGCTGGGTCATAGGGGAGTTCTATTGTTAATTTTTTGAGGAACCTGCACCAGTTTACATTCCCACCAACAGTGTAGGAGGGTGCCCGTTTCTCCACATCCTTGCCAACATCAAGAGTCTCCTGATTTGTTCATTTTAGCCACTCTGACTGACACAAGGTGGTATCTCAGTGTGGTTTTGATTTGTATTTCCGTGATGATGAGTGACACTGAGTATCATTTCATGTGTCTGTTGGCCATCTGGATGTCCTTTTTGGAGAAGTGTCTATTCATGTCTTCTGCCCATTTCTTCACTGGATTATTCATTTTTTAGGTGTGGAGTTTGGTGAGTTCCTTGTAGATTTTGGATCTTAGCCCTTTATCCAATACGTCATTTGCAACTATCATTTCCCATTCCATTAGTTGCCTATTAGTTTTCTTGATTGTTTCCTTTGCAGTGCAGAAACTTTTTATCTTGATGAGGTCCCAATAGTTCATTTTGCTTCCTGATTCCCTTGCCTTTGAGGATATGCTGAGTAGGAAATTGCTGTGGTTGAGATCAAGGAGGGTTTCCTACTTTCTCCTCTAGCAACATAACCTATACTTTCATCTCTTATGATTTTCTTAAAGTCCTAAAGGCTGCTTTATATATTGATAATAGTAATAGTAATAAAATTTCAATTTTCCTATATGGCCTATATCATTTCTGAAAGTATGTACATCAACTTTTATATTTTCTCCTATTTTTCCTCTAATTAGATTTTACTATAATAAATCAATTGTAACTATTTTAATTTTACTGTTTTATCTTCATGCTACTCTTAAAATTCAGTTTCTATAGTAAAGAGGCATTCAGGATTATTCAGCATTCTTAAATGAAAACAACCATTGCTTTATAGGTAAGAGATTCCTTTTTTAAAGTATGCTAAATTTGGTAAGGCTTGGTGAGAGATGAAAAGCTTTATGAGGTTTCATTAGTTTGATTGAATTATCTCATTTCTTCTTTGCTTTAAATTCTTCAGTTTCATGCTCCTCAGAAATTACATGTTAATGTTAAACATTTTTACATTCTAAACTGTATCTGAACATATCAATGCTATCTGGGATTAATTAGTATGAAAATTAGATTATTGGTGTTTTATGTCTATTATTTAAAGAATATTATTTTTGAGGCTAGTATCAGGCTTTGGCAAGACGAAATCATAAAATTTAAATCATAGTATTCGTAAGTTAAAATACACTAGTTGTTTAGCGAAATCAGTCTTATTCCTGATCATATGCCAGGAAAAAATCTCAATTGTGGATTATCAGGGAAAGAGAATTGCGTAAAACACTGAACATCCTTTTAAGTAGAATCTTCAGTAAAGTCTAATTTTTATCTTATTTCTCAAGATAGGGCTTGGGAATCATGTAAAGTCACAATTTGTTCAAGTGGATTCTTTAGGTGACAAGAGGATATGGTCCTAAGCATTAGTTCATTTATGACTTGACTATTTAAGGATAGATTCTCAACCCATGCCCTTCAGTATATTAGCCACTAGCCACATGTGGCTATTTAAATTAAAATTAATTAAAATTGAAAACTCAATGTCTCAGCCTGAGTAGTCACATTTCAGTTGCTAATGGTGATTGTGTTGAACACAATAATAAAACACTTTTGTCATTACAGAGTTTTATTGGATAGCATGCCTTGATTATATAGACTAGTCACTTTTCCCCACTGGACTCAGTGCTGTTTTGAAAATGCAATGAAATCTGATCCGATAGAATAAATCTATTTAGATTCTGCCTCCTTCAAGCAACCATCCATAATATAGTTTGTTAAGTTGAGTTTGGGAAATTGTTGTTTAAATGTTATTTTTCTTGAAGATTATTAGAAGTTCGGCTACTTAATGTGTCATTCTAAAGACAAAGTCATAACTGAAAGAAAAATTCAGTTACAGATTGTGAATGACACCATCCTCTAAAAAAATAAAGAACTACACTGTGGGTATTTAAATTCTGCTGAAGAGGTGATGATAATAATTATAACAATAACAAAATTGAGAATTACAGTATCAAGTGTGTTCACATATATCACCTTATTTAATCTTCAAAAATCCTATGTGTCAAGGATTACCCTTGTACAAATTTAAGACAAGAAAAGACCCCCAACAAAAAAGGTTAAGTAAATTGTCAAAGATAATTTAGAATTTGTAGAAGATGAATCAAGGATTATACTCACTTCTGTTTGATTCAGTTCTGAGTTAAGATTTGTTAGATACAGAAAAGTAGATGAGTAAAGCCCCCTTAAGTCATAATTACAAAAATTTTATTATGAAAATGTTGAGGCAGATATAACCATATGTCCAATTTACTTGTTAAAAGAAAATAAAACAGATATTTGAAAGATGCCTGTGTACACTTAGCTTGAAATTCTTTACCTTCCTAGAATACAAAAACTAACAAACAAAAAACTTGTAACAAAAAGTGATTATCTAGAACACTGTACGAATTGTTTTCATTGCAATTATCAGGCACAAGCCATCTGTTTCCCTGTGATTTTGTTTTTAATATATTGACATGATATCCTTTTTTATGTAAATTAATTGAGTAACACAAACACATATTTTGACCTTTAATATCTCTGAGAATTTAAAAAAAACATATCTAAACTCTGTACTTTAAATTCTTGTAGGTAAAATGGAGATGGTGGTGGTAGTTAGTGAATCTGTTCTTCTTTTAGGTTTGTCAGGAATAGAGAAGGCTGAAAGTTGAATCAGATGGCTTGTATGAAGGTGTTATGAAGGAATCTAAAGCATTATGTTTGGATTGGTATGGTTTACAATTCTTGCTTTTTTTTTTCAGTTCAGTTTGCTGAACTGCCCAAAATGCAATGATGTAAGAAGTTGAAATAATGTATCCTAAGAGTCTATTGATCACTCCTTTTCTAAACAATCAAAATATTCTACAGTTCAAAAACAAATTCACCACAAAATACCACCAAACAGATCTACGTTAGTGCTCAATTACACACACACATACACACACATAATTCTGCATATAGTTCATTCATTTGTGTATATATACTTCTAAGTAAATGTTCAGCCAACAAATGTAACCAATCTGAAAATAGCTTGATAGCTAAGAATCACTAAGAAGTTTATGCTTTTCCTGAATTTTATCATATTAAGAATTCAGGCTAGATTTACTTAAAAGATGGAAATTAAGTACCTTTTAGTGCTTAAAACATACCTTTTTCATTCCATGAAATACCCCATTTGGGTCTTAAAACTCTCAATATTTGGCTAAACATATATGTTATATAGAACAAGAGATTTTTTGTTTTCGAACACTAACGCTTTTCTAGGTTATTCCAAAATAATAAGCCTCACCACCTCCAGAACATTCTTCCTATCTGAATATCTTAAAGACTGAGTTTTCAGGTGGCCTGACATAGCACTGATAAAGGAAACCAAAAACCTGAGTTTAAGTACCATTTTGGCTCTGGATTTGTTTCAGAATGACTGTTTTCTCATCTATAGTTGGAACTATGATATCTTCTTCAAAAGACTGTTTTGTGGTTGGAGGGAGATGAGGTATATGAAATAACTCTACAAATGTAATGAATTACAATTATCATTTCCATTAATGCAATGTTTGGCAAAGGGAAATAGAAATAGCATGACTGATTAACTTTGAAAGGGACTCAGCACCCATATGACCTGCACTTCTCTTCTTTTTTTTATTTTTAAATGTTTCAGAGCTCACTGTAATATTTCTTTTAACTGTCACATATGTGGTATAATCTTCTTTCAAAATTTAATGAAAAAGTAGCTTTATGCCATCTTCAGCAAATTGTCTTTTTTCAATCTAAAAATGTTTTAATGTTTATTTGTTTTTGAGAGAGAGCAGGGAGAGGAGCAGAGAGAGAGGGAGACACAGAATCTGAAGCAGACTCCAGGCTCTAAGCTGTCAGCACAGAGACCATCATGGGGTTCGAACCCACGA
The DNA here is from genome assembly GCF_006229205.1 of Suricata suricatta. Lineage (NCBI taxonomy): Eukaryota > Metazoa > Chordata > Mammalia > Carnivora > Herpestidae > Suricata > Suricata suricatta. The sequence continues at coordinate 22,580,215 of NC_043710.1, read as the reverse complement.
GCCATGAGATAATGACCTGAGCCGAAGTTGGATGCTTAACCAACTGAGCCACCCAGGCACCCTGGAAAATTGTCTTTAATTTCTGTTTTCTGTAGTCTTAATTGAATGACATTTGTGACTTTAGAGAGTCTGCAAGGCAAATTTATTTTAAGCCAAAATTATTAATGCAGCTGACTCTTCAAATCATAAACTAATTCATAAACTCCTCACATATGGAGTCTCTCTCTTATTTTGTTATGCTATTCCACAGTGACTATAATACTGGACATTCAATGAACACCATTCAGTAACAACTCAGATATAGATGGGAGTGTGGAAAAGCACACATTTCAATTAACAATTTTTCTTCCTTTGAGTCTGAATGTTAAAACTAATCCCAGAATTAAAGAAAATAATGTAAGAGAAAGAAGCTAAACTAACTGGCAGAACATCTGGCAAAAAAAATGTACTAACCATGAGGTGAAATTTAAATTAATATTAGCTGTATAAAATCACAATAATAACTTCCTGTATGGTAACAAGTAAGATAAGAATTAAAACACATGACAACAGTTATGTATAAGGAGGGGAGTTTAAAGTGGTGTCTGCAGTTCTCTTTAGTATAGAGAGAGGGTAAAATGACTGACTACATTTACATTTTGAAAAGAGAAAATGCACATTATGATTTCTCAGATAACCAATAGAATACATTTAGTCTATATACTGGGTAGACATAAAATGAATTATAAAAAATGTGTAATCAACCCAAAAGTAGGTAAAAAAGAGTGAAAAAGAAATATAGAACATGCAACATACATAAAAAAGCAGAATATATGATGGTAGATATCAAATGTATATATTAACTGTAAACAGATGACATTCTCTGATTAAAGTAAAAAGATTATCACAAAACAAATTCCAACTATATACCATTTTCAAGAGACAGAAATAAAACGAAAACACACATTTTAAAGATAAATAAAGTTATAACTTAACCCAGGAAATGATAAACAAAATAATGTTGGAATCATTTTATAAATGTTAAGTAAAATAATATGCTTAGAATAGGGCATTATTATAAAAAAAGAGGGTCTCTGTATAATGATATGTTTAAATATACCCAGAATATATAATAATTTAAAAATATGTGTATTATCTGATGATATAGTCTCAGGCTATTTTTAAAGAAGATTAGATGAAAATATATTTTTAAATTTATAAAATGTATTCAAAATGAGTGATTTTTTATGTTTATGTTTATAATTGACATAACAATCAATGAATATAACTATAAATTTATAACTGACTATGAGTAAGAAACCCAGCCAAGATACAGAAGATTTCAACAGCATAACTAAGAATCTTAATACACACACACACACACACACACACACACACACACACACTGTATCCAACAGCTATATACACTAAGATATTAAGAATAACAAGCTAATAGATTTAGAATACTTACTGAACTTTATAGAAAATAATTTACATAAAATAAATATCTATTATTGTTATAATTTTAAAACACTTATAGGAATTGTTCCCTACATCCTTCTCTAAACTTTTCTCTTGATGAATCATGTCTTGGTTTAAATATTCAAGTAGATTTTTATAAATCTTATAGTTTCCTGGAATCACATTCAGTTGCATGCTCCTCTGACTTTATCATTTCAAACCCCTCTGCCTGGAATATTCCAGGTTATTTCTGATACATACTGTATTATGATTCAACTTTATGAAAATAACTTCTCTTTTCATCCCTTTTAATCAGGCTCCCCTATACCAATACAAGTTACCATAGAAATACCCTTTCAATGCCTAATTTACCTGATAAGTCTGACTATTGCTTCAACAGTGATAGTTCCTTAATATCGTTACTCAAGTGCATAAAACTTCTCTCCCTGTGCTAAATTTCTATCTCTATTACCTACACTGCTCCCAAATTTAGAAACCTTTGCTAATTCCCACACAAAAAATTTAATTTCTATTGCCTAGATTCTTCCCTGCCCTCATATCCAAATGCACCCTTTTAAAATCATATACATATGATTATATTAATCATATATTAATCACTTGTTCTTTATCTTTCCTCTTAGAGCTCAACAAGTTAGCTTTCTTCCAAGATGCAAACAACTCCCCAAATGATGCCTCCTATTTGAAGTTAGCTCTGATTATTTAGAAGATTCACCAAACTATATTCTGCCTTCTCATAAACAAACCTGAGAATTCAGGTATACTTTCCTGCCAAATATATGAAGCTGTGTTTAGTATATATTTATAAGATGAATAAATTATATGACTTAGGTTGCACATTTATATAAAAAACAAAATCAACCATACTTTAAAGATTCCCTTAAATATTATCTACTACGTATTAAATCATTCAGCAATGTTGTGGCTCTTGGGTGCCAACTGTTTTCTTCAATCTTAACTGCTTCTATTTTCTCAAGAAAAGAATACATGGTAATCTCAATGCTTATATTATTAGACTGCTTATCTTATACATTTATTATGCATACTTTTAATTCTATAATTTTAAAACAAGGTGGAGATGAAGTTCTATGAGGTTGAAGATATTGCAAAGGTATTTTTGAGTCTATAAGATAAAAGAAACAGATTCATTTTGGTCTATCAAAGATAATTACTTCTCTTCAGTTTAAGTGCATTGAAATAGTTGGGAACATTTTATTATTATCCTTAAGTGGGAAATTATACTCTGAAACACCAGATTTCAAATATTTAATTTTAGAAATAATGCCAACTCCTATGTCCCTGTTAACATCAGAACAGAGAAAATCAATAGCTCCTAACAGGGTGATATGTCAACTAAGAAAGGTTATCTTTATGACGAAACTGCCAAATGTATTAACTAATTTTCTTATTATTCTGGACCAAAAACATAATTAGGTTCACAAACCTATGGCAGTTGGTATGGCTTAAATTTAATTACCCTCAGATGGAAGTTGAGAGGAGTACATACTGAATTGACTTTGCTGAGATTTATAAAACAACTGTGGCTCTTCATATACGTATTCACTATTAAACCTCTTTTTCCCTTGACTTTTCCATCACAGTAAAAATGAACTATCTCCACTCACTTGTTCACACCCAAAACCCAAGGGTCACCTTTAACTTTTCATTTCCTTTATCACACCAAATTCAGTCCAGTTGTAAGTTGCAGGTTCTACCTTCAGATACATACTGCATTTTATAGCTCCTTTCTATGCTCCTGGCAGCCTACTGTCCTCTCCCACCCCATTATGGTAGGTTCTTGCCTGCTCTTCCTGAGCTTCTCTTACTTTCATGTAATAGTAACTTTATATATGTAATAATTAACTTTATATATAAATAAACCACCAAATACTTCAGACTACACCTCTCTAAGGATTTCTTAATGCACTTAAGATATAATTAAAAACTCCTTTTGAAAGCCAACAAAAGACTTAATACGGCATAGGTCTTGCCCCTGTACTGGACCTCATTCTGTCAACAATCAGTAACAATCAGGCCAGTCACACTGGTGTTCTCTCTCTCTCCTGAACATGCACGTACATCTTATTCTCATTTTTGCTCTTCCTCTTCTGCCTAAAGAGAGTGCTTTTCTTCCAGATATTCTCTTTGCTGTTTTTCCCCAAATGTTAATGGAGAATTCTTTTACTATTATTTTTCTAAAGTAACCTCCAAACCCATACAGAACAATTTCTTTAGTTTATCCCCTTGTTTTATTTTATACACAGCATAGGTGACTTTATTGTGCATATCTCTTCTGTTAGAATTCTTGCTTCTCTCAAGCACCACTTTGTCTGGAAGCTGGGGATAATGACCTGTGTGTGACAGAAGAACATCACCCACTTTTTTAATGAATGAAATCCAATATTTTTGATAAAAGTTATAATTTACCTTGATTTTTAATAGAAAGTACAGATACAACATAGAAACTATGGCTCTGAAAATCCTGAAAACTGTGAAATCTCAATTCATACATCCCCCAAATGAAAATTTATAAATATCTGACTTTCTTAGCTAAGGAGTAACAGACCCTTGATGGTACTGCTGCCTTGAAACTTTGATTCCATTTCTGTTAGGTGGTGAAGAAAATCATCATACAGTGTGGAGCATATCACTCGACTAGATTTGCAAGTTGTTAACAAACCTAAAACCTAGGCAGAAAGCCTAATTATGTAGAACATGGTGAAAACAGATGCTCACTAACATGTAATAGATTGTGTACACTGTCACAATTCATTGCAGCTGAGAGCATCTGAATGATAAGATTTGGCTCTTTTGGAGGCCTGGCACATGTTGACAAACAGGATTGCGGGATGCCTCTCTTAGGGTTGCAAGACGAGTGATTATAGTCCAAAAGTTCTGGCGCCCAGTTGTTCTCGCTACTAATGCTGAGTTCTTATGACACTGGGATTGTTCAGTGTTGTAAAGGAAGAGCCAGATTGCCAAAGGGAATCATACAGTTTCTAGCAAACACTGTGAAAATAAAAAACCTGACAGAGAACATGTAGAGCAAAACTTTACATTACATGATCACCTGAGTCCTGAGGAGACTCAACTCAGATTTTTAAGCTTTATTGATGTATAATTGATACACACCCAAAAACACACTCATTTAATATACTATTGGCCCTTGAACAACACAAGTTTGAATGTCCTGAGTCATTATAGGTGGCTTAAAAAATACAGTACAGTTCTGTAAATGTATTTTACTTATGATTTTCTTAATAACATTTTATTTATCTTTATTATAAGAATACAGTGGATACTACATAAGACATTCAAAATATGTATTAATCAACTATTTATGTTATTGTTATGGCCTCAGTTCAACAGTAGGCTATTAGTATTTAACTTTTGGGGGAGTCAAAAGTTATATGTGGATTTTTGATGTCATATGGAGTCTGCACCACTAAGTCCTGCATTGTTCAAGGGTGAACTGTATACATCTTGATGAGCTTGAACATATGCAAACACCAGTGAACCATCACCACGATCAATGTACTAAACCTTCACAATTTTCCTTGTGTTCTTGTGTGTGTTCTTGTGTGTGTGTGTGTGTGTGTGTGTGTGTTTGGTGGCAAGAATATTTAACATGAGATCTATTTTTTAAACATTATTCTCTAGCTTGATGGAGATATTATTGTCATAACATGTAAATGTAGATGTATGATGTGATGACTCAATACATATATACATTGGGAAATTATAACCACAGTAAAGGTTAGCTAACACTTCACATAATTATCTTTCCTATTTGTGGTGATAACACTTATGGTTAACACTCTTAACAATATTCTAGTGTATAAGATAGTATTGTTAATTATAGTAATCTTACTATTACATCTCCAGAATTTATTCATCTTATAGCTGAAAGTTTGTTTGCTTTGACCAACATCTCCCAATTTCACCCAGCTCCCAGCCTCTGGCCAGCAGCATTTTACTCTATTTCTATGAGCTCAGTTTTTTTTAGATTCTACAAATAAGTAAGAACATACTGTATCTGTCTTTCATGTCTGACTTTTTTACTGACCATAAATATCCTCAAGGTTCATCCAAAGTTCACAAAATGCTGAAAATAAATTATGTGACCATATATAATTGGTGCATCATATATTACACTACTACTATAGTACAAATGCTCTAATATGCCTTCTCATATTAAAGTTTGCATACAGTAAATAAGTTAACAAAACTGTAAACTCATTAGAATATAAGTTCCATCAGTTCTGATAAATTAACTACCGAGACCACAGATTTCCTTTTTTAATAGTTTATTGTCAAATTGGTTTCCATATAACACCCAGTGCTCTTCCCCACAAGTGCCCCCCTCCATGACCACCCCCTCCTTTCCCTTCTACCAATTCCTCCATCTTGGTGTGCGTAGGTTATAATGAAAGCTGTGTTTTTTGTTTTGTTTTGTTTGTTTGTTTTGTTTTGTTTTTGTAAAAACAATGGAAGTTCAGAGAAGAGCTTACATACTGGTGTTGGGGCACTGGAAGGTAATTGATATTAGTCAGCAATTTTTGGTATTGATGAAAGTTGGAGTAGCAAGATGTAGGTCAAGCAGTTTCACCACTGTGAAGCCATTCAAGGAAATAATGCTAAGCCCAGAGTTCTGAAGAATCACCTTGCTATGTGGGATTTAAGCAAATGAGGGAGGAAAAGAACATTCCACAGTGGATTATTTGCATATTCTCTTGGAGCCTGTATAACAGTGAGAGAATGAACAGTGCATACCTAGTGATCTGTATGACTGAAGGATACTTCCATCAGCATTTTTAAAATTGGAAATTACAACATTTACCCAAGCTAGCTTATTCAAAGAAAAAGTATTGATTCATTATATGAAGCAAGTCTAGAGTTAATCTAATGTCTGAAAAAGCAGACTTCTAATATTTTATTTTCTTACCTCAGTTTCCTCTTCTGCAAAATGGAAAAAAATTATTTGCATTTGTTCATAGACTGGTTATGAAAATTATGAATTGGCATATATAATGTACTTATAACAATGCCTATTACAAAGGAAGTATTACCTATAATTGTTTTTTATTAACAAAAATATTTTTCAAAACCTACAGAATAATTTGTGCATGCTCCAGTTTTCTTTCAGGAGAGACTTGACTAGTGAGGAAAATAAACATTTCAATGAATCTAAATTAAAATGACTTCAACTTTAAAATGGAATATTTTGAGTGGAAAAAATCAGCAAAATATTTAATAATTATGCTGTCTTCCAGGCATAGGATTCTCTTCTCTTGGTAATAGTGTTGAGGAATTATAGCTCAATGTAATTTTTAAACCTGAAGCACACTAAAGCATTCATTTTAATTTATGCCCCCCCTTTAATATTCACAATCATTGGTATTTCCAAATATGTGAGCAAAGAATGTGAATGAAACAGATGAGCAGGACATATTTTCTAAAACTCTCGTGGCAAGATCTTACATAGTTTGTTCAACAAACAACAATCAAATAACACAAGCAGTAAGTCCAGCTAATGTTAAAGCATATGCTCAAACCCTAGGCTGTAAGTCATTCAAGTGTACCATCTTTCACCTTCAGTCTTCCTTGCCCCAAGGCACCGCCTCCCTTACAATGACATCCAAATTCCCCTCCTTCCTTTTCATTTAAGGAGAGTGATTTCTCTCTGCCTGACCAAGTAGGATTCTCCACTGTGCACTGATTCTAGTCCCCTCTCAGCCCCAAAAAGAACAAAACAAACAACAATAACAACAACAAAACAAAAAAACAGAAAACACAAAGACCCCTAAAAAACAAAACAAAAACAAACACAAAAACCCCCCAAAACAAAACATTCACTCAACCTTTCTTCTCTTTCCCTTTGTCATGTTCCTATAAATACTGCTTCTCCATGTGCCTTTTTGCCTTCTGCTAATCATTAATTAATTATTAACTTTCTCATATTGAAAACTATCTCTTCACCCTGACTTTATTGTGGTCATGTCACGTGTCTCTGTAACGACCAATCTAAATACCTCACAAGATGGCTTGCATTCACTGGCTCCTAAGGACTCATTCTTTCTTCATTTCAGCCAGATTTTCCCATTTTCATCACTTCAGCGTATGTATTCATCCTTGGACAATTTGCATAGCAGCTAGCCTTAGTTTTGTTTTTTTTTTTTTAATGATTTTTTAAATTTTACTTCCAGTATAGCTAACAGTTAATTTCAGCTAATAGTTTATTTCAGATGTACAATGCAGTGATTCCACAATTCTATACATTACTCAATGCTCTAGTCTTAGTTTTGCCATTTGCAAAGAGTAATGTCACACTTACTTTATAGGGTTCTTGTGAAGATTTAATGAACTAACATAAATGATTTTTAATGTACAATGCCAATAAATCTTCATTAATTAATAATAATGACACATTTTACTGAATTTAAAGTTATTCCCATGACATTTTTGCCAATAGAATGTAAGTAGACATGGGGAATTGGTAAAGCATTTCAGGAATGAATGTTTGCTTCATAATGGTGTTAGTGGGGAGACTCTGTTATTTCAGTAGATTGACATTTTATGGATCTTTTCAAATTTTCACCTGCAGCAGACCAGCACCTGTCAAAGATTCATATTTCCTTATTTTTTTCATACACATTTCTGAGAACATCTACCCATGCTGAAGCTACATTTAGTACATTTAGGGGATGGATTTGAATACATTTCCCCCCAAACACTGTGAGCTAACTCTGTGTGTGTGTGTGTGTGTGTGTGTGTGTGTGTGTGTGTGTGTGTGTGTTCCTGAACTGGCATAATTAAGAACTAGATAAGATTCCCTTCACCCTTTCTCTCCCTTTTCATTGCTGCCTGGAAACTCCCTGTAGAAAATAGCAGAGTCCCACTATGAACGTACCTGATTCTTGAATTATGTGGAACATCACCTGGCATACACCAACAACTGGGGGTTGTGTAAAGGGGAGATAAAACTCTTACTGTATTAAATCTACAGAGATTTTTGGATGTGTCTGTGTTACCATAACAAATACATCTTCTGACCTTTTTGTGAGAACATCCACATTTTTGTGAATTCAAGTACAAGAAGGTTTCTCTCTTTGGGCAGTAAACATGACATTGATAGCTCTATCTCAATTGACCAACTTCACATAGAACCAATGGCTCTTAGATAAATTATTGGATCACTCTTTAAAACTATACACTAACATTATTTATACAGTATTAGATATTTGGACAGTTAAAGGGAACAATCCTGATTTCTCTTAACTATATTTTCTAGGAAATATTGAACTTATATTTTGTCTAAACAAGACCACTGTTAAGTAGCAGAGACTAAGTGTTACTTTTAGAAGAACAAATGTGCTTTCTTGAAGCAGGAAATTGAAATGGTAGAAATATGCTAGTCCACAGAAAACTCATCCAAATTATCAAGGAGTGCAGTGAATGCAGAGCAACAGACCATATAGTGGTTCATCAGCTTCTGTTTTCTCCAGTATATTCCTATTGGTGATAGAAAGATGTTGTAAATCCCATTTAAAAATAATGAGAAACATGCAAATGAGTATCATTTTCAAAATAAACAAATGCAAAATATAAGTTATGTTAGTGTGCATTTCATAGATTGAGTGTTTATGTTTGGTTATACCATCAGGTAAGGAAAATAACTGTTTTTTTCATAAGTTGGGAGAATGGCAAAGGACTCGTGGTCCCATATGTCATGTTACTTTTTTTTATTTTAATGTAGAAAAGTTGTCCATGTAATTGAACTTTGTCAATTTCCTTTGGTGCCTTATGTTTATTGGGTGATTACTATTTTAAAAAACAATGAAGAGCTCTATCTTGCTTTATAGTAATGGGTTTTCTACAAAATACCTTCTGGAATAGAAAGAAACAAATAGATGAAGGTAAGGTAAACTTATTTTATCCATAATGCTTTTTTTAACAGACTCTATGATCCTAGGCAAAGGGGCCTCCCTATATTCCATCTGGGTAAGGCATTTATGTGTTCTTTTCACTAGCATTTTGAGTTTTGTCTATATTCTCATCATGAGGCAATTACCCTATTGTTTGCTAATTTTGATTTTTACATGATTTGCAAAATTTGTACAATAACTATCCATATATGGTTGCTTTCCATATCTCAAAGATAGACAGTTAAGAACATGTCTGGAGGGGCACCTGGGTGGCTCAGTCGGTTGAGCCTCCGACTTCAGCTCAGGTCAGATCTCATGTTCGTGGGTTCGAGCCCTGCGTAGGGCTCTGTGCTGACAGCTAGCTCGGAGCCTGGAGCCTGCTTCCGGTTCTGTGTTTCCTTCTCTCTCTGACCTTCCCCCTCTCATGCTCTGTCTCTCTCTGTATCAAAAATAAATAAAACATTAAAAAAATAAAAAAAAAAAAGAACATGTCTGGAAATCATATAGAATGATTAATTTATCAAGACACCATCTTAATAGGTGATATTTAAAAAATCTCATGTCTATATAAATAAAAATGTTAAGAAGGAGGTAATAGAGGGATCAGTTTTTACTGTTTTTATCATTATAGGACTTACTGTTAGTGACAATGGCCAGGGCAAAATAATATAAAGTAGAGAATAGAAAAAATAAAACGATGAAACAAACAGTAATCACATTTATCATATATTGAAAACTGATGTATTTCTAATCACGTAGAGTTTTTTTAAAATCAAATATATAATATTGTTATGGGAAGCAGAGCTACATACAAAACCCAATTTAATATTAAAGAGAATGTAAAATTTTAACTTTGAATTGCTTTTATTAAGCTTAATAGGGTATTTCTTTTTTTTAAATTTTTTTAATGTTTGTTTATTTTTGAAAGAAAGACAGTATGAGAGGGGTTGGGGCAGAGAGAGAGGGAGACACAGAATCTGAAACAGGCTCCAGGCTCTGAGCTGTCAGCACAGAGCCGCACTCGGGACTCGAACCCACTACCCAGGGGTCAAACCCACGACCTGGGGCTCAAACCCACGAATCGTGAGATCATGACCTGAGCCGAAGTCGGATGCCTAACGGATTGAGCCACCCAGGTTCCCTTTAATAGGGTATTTCAAAAAGTTATTAACACATCTATCTTTTTTTTTTTTTGGTCTAAAAGTATGCTGTATGTTTTGTGTTCATTAATTTCTCAAGAACTTTGACTGATCAATTGATTAATGCACAGCATGGAGGTCTTGCCACATTAAAATTACAATGTAAGTTTAGATCTAACCTTCAGTTTAGAGGAAATACAGAAGGAAGAAGAGTCAAACAACACTTTTAAAATCAATGAGACAATTACAAAATATGAGACATTCTACAAAAATAATTAATATGGTCCCTGAAATAAGTCAATGTCAATTTAAAAGTAGACACTGTTCTAGAGTAAGAAACCCAAAAATAATTTTGAGTATCTTGATTGGGGAATGGTAGAAAAGATTTAAAGACACTTGAGACATAATCTGGAATATTTGAATATTTCAATTCTACTATAGAGGTGATTAGAAAATTATTGCTATCATTCATTGCAATAACATTATTTTATTTATGTGAAATAGCATTCTTATTTTTTAAAGACATATACTGAAGTATTTAGGAAAGAAGTGCTGTGTCCACAGCTTACTTTGAAATGGTTCAGCAAAATACACACACACACACACACACACACACACACACACACACACGTGCATAACGTATATATATATCAGAACAAAATTATAGCAAGATATGAAATACTGTTAAATCTAGATGGTGGAAATATGGGTTCATTATTCTACTGTCCTTTTGTTAACCATATTTTTGAAAATTGTTATAAAAGCTTGAAAAAGTATAAAGCCACTGCTTAAAAGTTAGAACTAGAAAGTTGCAAAGGGGAAAGACTGCATCAAGTAACTCATACAGCACATGCCAACTTTACACCCAACGTGTTTGCAACAGCCATTCTTAACATCTTAAGATAAATTCTGAAATTCGACACCAGTATAATATTGTACCTGATCTTTTCAAGATTCCTCCTGACACATGTCCAATGGTAAGCTTATCCATGTGACTGTCATTGACCTCTCTTTAGGTCAGGAGCTCCCCAGACCCTTAAATTTTTGTTGCTCTTAATGCATTCATAATTCTAGATAAAATTATCCAAAGACATAGCTTGATGAACTTTTTAGAACATGAACAAAATTAAGTGTCCCCTAATTTGGGGTATCATTACATTCTCATGAGCTCCATCTTGGTCTATTGATTTTTAGATGCTTTCTAAACAGGGATAGTCTCACTGTAAAATATTTTAGTTTACAGAAACATAGATGCAGATGAAACCTTTTTTCTCTCCGAAGTTATTATTTATATACTCTCTGAAGAGAGTCATATATCTTTATATAATTAGGTGGGGTTCTATACAGTGCAAATGTTAGAAACAGGATTGAGGATCAGGCAAAATTTTGAGTTAATCATAAGTAAAGATGTAGAATCCAAAGTGACAGTGAGCCAAAAAGAAAATCATTATGAAATATCTTATGAAAATATTTAAATACAAATATAATTAATTAATTAATATAGATAACTATATGTTAATACAAAAAAAGTACAACTTTGTTGGTTAATGATTGATACTGGATATTATTAGTTTCATACATTCATAATAAAAAACAGATAAATAAACACAAAATAATGTAATCATGGAGCAAATGTAATAAATAGAATGTAATGAATCAAAGAGTAAATAAAATCCATCCTAAAATAGCCATAACTACTAAAATAATGATACCACTGATATTCCTGGATAAATTCCAAGATTCTATTTGTGATTTGTTGCAATATTTCAAAGCTTGACTGTAATTAAATAGGTAATTGATTTAAAAAAATTTTCCCTTCAGTTTTCACACCAGTTTATCAGTACTAAATTATTCAATTAGTATTTCAAAATATTTGGCTCATGCAGAATATATAGGAAGGAGAGTGTGAGAGTTTAATCAGTTTTCTACTAGAAGGTTTTGTTGGAAAAGCCTCATTGTTTTCAGTCACATTTTCATAATGGAAATTGGTTCCTGTCCCTAATCTGACTTAATGGAAAGGAAGATCAAGTTCTTGACATATCTGATAGGATATCAACACAATTTGCTGGAACACTTCTCACTTGATGAAACTGTCAGAACTGTACTAATGAGAAAGGGACACTTTGATTAGATGCCTTGTTGAATGTTAATTATGCAGTTAGGAAAATAGAGAGTTTATATTCTGACAGGAAATTCCTAGTAGAATAAAATGGATCCGTAAGAGGCCAGAAAGTCAAGCTAAAACAAAATATCATTTATCTTATATATTGGCTGAATAAATATCTTCAGTATGACCTTGAACATTCATATATTTTGTGGTATTAATAGATAGTGTTCATCCAGATTCTGGGCTACAGTGCTCAGGATGGTAAGTTTTAGTAATGTTGGTTCTGTATTCTAAGGGGAGCAGTTGCAAGGTAGCGTGGGGCCAGAGATAAGCAATTAAGGTAAAATATCCAGCAACTGTGTTACATAATAAATACATAAAATATGGTGATAAGTTTTGCTTAATAAACAAATACATGTTAGCCATCTTCAAATTCTTGAAACTATTATGCAGGAGAGAGACTAGGCTTAGTCACTACTGTGTTAAATTTGCAAACAAATTTGTACCACAAATGCAACTGTCCAACAATAGAAAGAATAGTATCTACTAAAGAAGAGATTCTATGTTAGGACAGATTTAACCAAGTTAGGTCTCATTTCTTTGCATTTGATTTTCTATAATTTGCCAAAATTAATAATTACATCTTCTGTAGGTTACAGTGAGATTGACATATACTATTAAAGTACTTTGGAAGTAAGTTATTTAACTGTTAACTTCTAGGGAGTATTATATATTTATCAGAAATTCTATATTTGATTCCACCCAGAAATTTCCCACTTACCAAATACAGCCATTTTATCTATTAAGATCTAATCCAGTTTCTTACTGGTTGCAGTAACATAAAGTAAGAGATAATAATAAGACCATTTTTAATTTTATAATCATTCAAGGAGGACAATGAGATTATATATGCTGAAAAACGGAGCCAATTTTCTAGTTAATTTAATTTGCAAACCACTTTTACTTGACATTTCAGGCAACTTGGGAAAAAGCTATTTTATTTTCAACTTTACTTGTAGAAACATGAAGTCACTTGAATATTGCACCTTTACTTTGCAAGTGAAGCTTTAATCAACTTGGATAATTTGATAATATTGTGCCTACGTCCGGAGATTTTTGTATGCATGCCTGTGAATGTTTTATTCTAGTTACTCTTCGGTAATGTCTGAAATGTGAAGGACTATGCAATAATCCCCATCTAGTATCTTTGTGAGCACCAGCTGCAGCAGTTCCATTTACGTATTCCACAAACACTACTTATTTTCATAGAATGTACTTAATTAACTCCATCCCATAGCAGAAATCTCATCTAGAGGAGATGATGAAACTCAGTTAATTGCAATCTGAGAGAGTATGTGCCTTAAACAGGTGCAACCTCCTGCATCTATTTTGTGACTCTGTTTATGAACAAACATAAATTTTTAGGATATTATGTTTAGTCTCATTCTGTCGTGTTCTATACACAAATGATCATTTATGGGTGTTTTCATCCACACCTTTGGTAACTGATGTCAGGTTATTATTAGAAAAATAAGTAAAATTAAACCATGTTGCATAACCTACAAGAGGTATTTATAGGTATTTTAATTTAGGCAAATTCCCTACCAGTCTCTGCTTTTAACTTAGAGTGAAAAAAAATCAAAATCACGCTACTCTCAAGTCATGGCTGGTGAATTGTTATTGCTTAATACATTTGGCAAATGTTTCTAAATTCTTTGCAGTATGGGACATTGGAAAAAATTGAAATCATTCTTCCATAGGGAATTGGAAGCATTTTAAATGCTTTTCAACATCTATAAACTCTATAACTTATCAATTTTATAGGATAGCCAATATTTTGACCTTACAGAGTGTGCCTTCTAGAGCAGAGCCCATCAACAACTTCATTTAATTTTGTGCATAAGTGAAAAAAGAAAGAATATGATATGTAATATATTTTGTAATGTTGTGAATAAATAGCTTACTTACTGACCCTGCAACATTCTCAGAAATTCTAGTATTGTGTTCTCCATATGTAATTTAAAAAATAAACAAACAACCAAAGCAATGTCAAAACATATCAAAACAGAGGTGAAACAAACCAGCACATGTAGATACACACACACTTACACACAAATAAGTACAGCAAAGTCCAATAAAATCTTGATATTCCAAGTGAAGATAGAATAGTTTTGAAATTTCAAACTATTTTCAAAATATATGTTTTGCTGCCTCTGCTTTGTTGACTCCATGGCCTGTGTTAGCCTACATCGTAGATAGAATTCTAAAATGGCTCCCAAATTCCTTGTTTCCTGGGTCCATGTCACACAAATATGATGGATTTTATTTCTATGATTATATTATGTAATTTGACACAGTTGACCTAAAGATTATTCAGGACCTTAATCTAATCAACAGTCCAGAAAGCAGTGATTTTTCCTTTCACCCTAACCCTAAACCTAACCCTGTGGAGGGGTATCTGTGCTCCAGGATATCAGGGACATACTCTCACCCTAGCACTAATCCAGATCCTAACACTAATTCTGGCCCTAATCCTAACCCAGCTCTAGATCTCAGACAGAAAACATATTTTACACACACACACACACACACACACACACACACACACACGGAATATTAGCCATAAAAACATTGAAATCTTGCCATTTGCAATGACATGGATGGAGCTAGAGAGCAATTATTTTGTTAAGCAAAATAAGTCAGATAAAGACAAAGTCCATATAATTTCATTTGTATGTGAAATTTAAGGACAAAACAAATGAGCAAAGGAGGGCAAGAAAGAGAGAGGCAAACCAAGAAACAGACGCCTAACTCTAAAGAACCAACTGATGGTTGTTGGAAGGGAGGTGGGTGGGAGATGGTGTAATAGGTAACAGGGATTAAGGAGTGCACTTATTGTGAGGAGCACAGGGTGTTTTTATGGAAGTGTGGAATGACTATATTATTATATACCTGAAAAATATTACACTGCATGTCAATTGACTGAAATTTAAATGAAAACTTTAAAAAAAGAAAAAGAAAGAAAGCAGAGAATTTTCTCTGGCAGGTAGAAGCAGAATAAGAAATTGGAGATTCAGTGCATTAGAATTCAAGTTGCCATTCCTTGCTGGAGACGTTGGAGGTCATATAAGGAAGAATGTGGGTGGCCGCTCAGAGTTGAGAGCAGCTGCTGACCAACAGTCATTAATTAAATGGAGATCTCAGTTCTACTGTGAGGAACTGAATTCTGACAACATCAAGATTGCACTGAGGGAGCGCCTGGGTGGCTCAGTTGGTTGGAAGTCTGACTTCAGCTCAGGCCATGATCTCACAGATCGTGGGTTCGAGCCCCACATCGGGCTCTGTGCTGACAGCTCAGAGCCTGGAGCCTGCTTCAGATTCTGTCTCTCTCTCTCTCTCTCTCTCTCTCTATGCCCCTCCCCTGATCACACTGTCTCTCTCTCTTTCTCAAAAATTAATAAAATGTTAAAACAAATTTAAGATGCACTGAGGAGCAAATTTTCCCCCAGAGCCTCCAGATCAGAAGTCAGTATGGTCAACACCTTGATATGGGCCTGAAACCCTAAACATTGAACCCAGCTAAACCCACTAGACCTCTGACCTACAGAGCTTCCTTTGGAAAGACACGAAGTTTGTGCAGAAAAAATGTAATAGCTATTAAAAATCACAGAAAAAAATTGAATACCGTTAATATTACCAAACCTCAGAGCATCTGCTGTTATGGTCCAAGGCATTAATTTTCCAGTAGGAAAACAAGTTTATTTTATTAGCATTATTCACTCTTGAGATGAAAATCTGACATGTACCCTCAATATATATAATAAGTAAAGGTGCATCACTCTAGTTTAATTGAGACAAGCTTGCCTGAATTAAGGCAGGTGCTGTTCAATATCAATTTAACACAAATATTTTACTAATATTACATGCCAAGTCATATTTTATTCCATATTCTCAACATATAGTTGGTATTCTGTTCAATATTACCCAAAATTCAGATAATAAATGTTATGAAAAATAACACAAAGCAATATGATAAAGGATGGTTAGCATTTCACAAATATGAGACACCTAAAAAAAACAAACAAATGAATAAACAAAGAAAAAGCAGAATCAGACCTATAAATACTGAGAAAAAAATGATGGTGGCTAGATCAAGAGGTGAAGGGATGAGAAAAATGGGCGAAGGGCAGTGGGAGATACAGGCTTCTGGTTATGGAATGAATAAATCATAAGGATAAAAGTTACAGCATAAGGAATATAGTCAATGGCATTGTAATACAATTGGTAGATGACAATTACACTTGGAGTAAACATAGGGTAACATATATAGTTGTTGCAGCACCATACTGTATACCTGAAACTAATGTAATATTGTATGTCAATGATACTCAAATTAAAAAAGGAAAAAGAATAAGCATTTAGAGGGATCACTTTTGATGAGATAGTTAAGGAAAAGCCTGGGTGAGAAAGTAACATTTCAGTGGAAATCTAAGTGTCGCGATGAAATAACCAGGAAAATCTGGTGGTGGTGCATTCTAAGTAATCTTTCATTCATCACTAGGAGATGCCCACTACAAGAAGTAATTATAGGCAATGGTTAAGAACTATGTATTTTTCTCCAGAACCAAACAACTAAGATCACAGAATGATTCATCATTGACTATTACATTGTCCTCCTGTGCCCATGCATACTGTCATTCTCTGAGTTCTCACTGGTTTATCGGGACAGTTGGCAACTGGAAACATTGTTACAGTCAGCATGCAACCATCATTGCTCATTATGGAGAATGGACAAGGGTCACACTGAGCAACTCTAAATGGAGTCATATGGACAAAATAACAGCTGGTAGGACTAATACAAAAAGAGGAGTGCCATCTCATTGAACACACCATAAAAGTGTATTTTCCTATGCCCCCATTGCACTTGTGGAAAAGTAAATCACACTTATGATTATGAGACTTTGTGTGCTTTCATCAGTGTTTGAGAAAAGAGGGCTGGACTCCTGTCTTGTTCACTTAGCTCTTTCAATCTAGGTCAGGCATCATTCTAGAGGGGAAGCATTTTTCCCCATAGGAAATTCCATGACATGTTATGCTAATAGGTAGAAAAAGAAGGTTTAATAGAATTTCCCTTTTGACTATCCTTTGCAGAGTTTGTGACTCTTCGTATAACTGCATAGCATATAATTTTCATCCTAGTTACTGATTTATACAACTGACTCTTTCTCCCACATGAGTGTACCTGTTTCCGAGACAAAGAAATGTCAGTTGGGTTTGTACCAGCATCCAGGATAGCAATTTAACAATACATGTTTGTTAAATGAATAAAACTAATTTTTGTTGTAATGTTATTAGCTGATGACAGTTTTTTATGTTAATGCTTTCGGAGCAATGGGGATTGGCATAAAGTTGGCCTTTAACACAAATGTGTAGGCTGAATGAAGATAATATAGACAAATATGAATCTTGCAGGGTTTTTCCTATCAAGTTTGTTCAAAAAATATAGATAAGTATTTCTTTCTATATATGTAAGTAGGGAAGGGAGATACAGGGAATGATGTGTAAGCCAGAAATAGGAATTGAAAGAATTGCTCTTGTGGTGTTTGACACAGAAACAGGCTGTTCACATACAGTCATCTATGCGTGGCTAGATGTAAACAACCATGTCTCTGTGTATATTTGTGAAAAGAAGTACTATATTTCATTTCTAATCCCAAAGTACGTATACTGAGCCATATTTACTCTAGTTCGTAATGGAACCTGTTTGAACTGATCTCTAATTGGAACTGGAGAGGAGGGGGTGGAGCGATTCAGAAACAGGCAACTATTTCAAATCTATTTAGAACAAGGAGCTTGCACAAATAGTGGAAGGAGGTCGGGGATTCTTTGTCTTATTTTTAGGCAGGGCAGGGCAGATCACAGGTGCCCTTACTGGGACACAGAAAAGAGGAGCTGAATGCTTCCTAAACACAGGATGTAAATCATAAACTGTGTAATGTTTGCTATTAAAGCATTTATTTTCTGTATAAATAAGGCATCGTGCATTTCTTTCTTGTTTTTCATTTTTATTTGAAATATCTCCAATTTGTACTGTTTGCCAAATGTTAGCCTCTCAAACCTGCAGTGCTTGATCGTCCCTCAAAGGGGATTTCTTGCAGAATAATCCACTAATACTAATGCCAAGGGAAAAGTAATGCCGGTGTCAAAACCATAGAACAGAATACAATTAAGTGAGACAGTCTGTATATTATAAAATGAGAAATAGATTTTTTCATTATTTTAAACCTTCTCTATTTCAAAGCAGGATTTATTAGCCACTGTTTTATTTTCTGTGAGGTCTACCGACTGCCATGGATCAATGAGAAAACAGACATTGGCTTCAGTATCATCAATTTTGCCTACATGTTGGCATTCTAAAATTCTCATCAGTAATAGATTGTTTTAATTAAAAACAAAAAAATCAGAGAATCACATGTAATTTGTACACATTTGGATTTTTCTCTTAGAAATAACTTTTTTAGATCCTCAAATATGATACATGCCCATATTAGAAAATGTGAAACATATAGAAAAGTGTGATGATTAACAGAGTAGGCAAATAAGTATCAACACACAAAACTTGGACAGGAAATAAGCCATCTCTTTATGTATTTTAAAGTAATGTCTAGCTTCACAACTCAGCACACTGACTGAAAACTTAACCTTTCTCCTGGGCTTACACTCTAGTATTGCAGACCTTTCCTAAAGTGAAATGGGGAGTGGTTCTGGCAAGTGGTAATCTGTCCACACAAGCTACCTTAGTGTCCCATGGGAAGAGTTTATTTAGCTCAGCCCTTTGATGCTGGTTCTCTGAATGAACTGAACAAAATAATTTTTTACATGACTACTTCTTGTCCTGTCTTCTTAAGACCAGCCATTTTTCCAAGACGCTCACCTAGCATTGAAAGGCAGAAGACTAACCAGTCTTGCTATTCTTTCTTCACCACTTCTGAGGCTTCAAATCATCAATTGTCCTCTTCAAGTTGGGAGACCCTTTTATCCCTCTTCCTCAGGCCTCTTTTTTATCTCCTCAGAAAACCTGCTTTACCTCTATTCTTCAACAATAGATCTAAATGGCCCATTAAACTCCAAGTCCAAATTAATACAAATATGACAGGCGTTTTTCCTTCCAAATTAAGGAAAAAAACTGACCTATAACTATTACTACTTCAACAACAACAACAACACAAAAACAACAACAAAAAATAAAACAGTTATAGTTACATATTAAAATAGATGGGCCATTCAAATCCTATAATACTGCCTGTCAACAAAAACATTTTCTTTTCTTTTCAATATTCACTGCTTAAATCATGTCATGAGTGGGACCTTCATGGAGGGACCTGACCTGTGAATCATATGGGCTCCTCTAGGACAATTAAAAAAACATATAAGGGAGCACATGTCTTTGTAGATAATATTCTCCCCAAACTCTTCAGGTCTTTCATTTTGTCTTGACTTCTGAATGAATATTTTTGCCTCCATCTTCTGGAGTATTGATTCCTCTGGATGATTTTTCGCCTTTTCCATTCTGGCTCCATTTCCAGGGAAATCAAATTTTTAGCACGAGTTGATTGTGCTATAGAGTTGTGGTTATGGCAAAGATCTGTGTTGGGTTTGGGGGTGTGTAATATGGGCTGGGTCTCAGGTTTCCTGTTGGAGAGTCATCATCCTTGGCGTCATTTTCTTCTCTCAAACTCTGGGACACACAGACTCCAGTGGCATCTTGGCTTACATTTGGCTATAATAGAGAGATGGGTAGTGGGGGGTTGTTATATCCCTGTTCGGTTTCCTTTAGTAGGTGATACAGTTTCTTTCAGTAGGTGATACTTCCTAGTTCTACCATTTCATGGCTTTCAACTGTCAGATGATAAAACAAAACAAAATAAAACAAAATGCTGGTGCCAGCAAACCTTAGGCTCTTATGGAATCCTGAGGGATTTCTTTCTTTGGCTTATCTGTGCTTCCTAAACTCCCAGTTTCTCTGTCATCTGAACTGACACATGTGTGTTCTCTCCATTAAATGGTAATTTAAAAGCCCAATTATCAATGTAAGAAACATGTTAGATATTAATTCTCCTATTACGAAAATAATAACCACCCATGAAAAAACATGACAAAAACCTGGATATCTTTCTAGTATTTATATATTTCACATAACTCAGATAAAATGTATAAACCTATGTGTAATTTTATATTTCTTTTTATCACTTAACAGTGCAACAGAGGGTGCAAGCCAAGAATCTGAATTTTTTAAAGAAGAAGACTGGTTAGCAGAGTATTTTAAAAAATAAATTACTTCTCAATATTTAAAAAATAGATTTTCAGACGTGTGTTTTTTCTTTAAAAAGGGAATTAGCCACACTGGATCTGAATTTGGTTCTTAGAGTACTCGACAGTAATAATGTAGGAACTTCTAGTTTGGCGCATGTCATGAGCTCTTATTTTATCACAGTTGAGACACCACAGCAAGGGATGATCCAAATCAAGCAATTGTACTGTTATTGAAAATTCTAAATATAGTGAATGCACATATAATGACTGAACTTTTTAAAGTTTTAAAATAGATTTCTATAAAGATCAAATGGGATGAGCAGATGTTATGTAATTGGTGGACATTGTCAAGTTTCTCTCGAGAAGTATTTTCCAATAGACACTGTTTTAAATTTATAGCTGTTTATTTATTTAATAAAACTAGTCATAAGTAAATACAAGGTAGAGTGTCGTAGAATTTGAGAAAAAAAATCTGGGGTACATAATCTGGCCTTGATGTACTTCTGAGCACAAGAATGTCTTTGAAGTAGAAACTTTTCCTGTACCTTCTTTACAGTGTTGAGGACACACTTCAAGTTCAATAAATATTTAATCACGATAATGGGACATTTTGAGGCTGCCTGCAAGAAAAACATCGTAGTAAGCAGTTCAGTGTTAATTAGCATTCGTGGGCTTTAACAATGCCTGGGGACTACACATAAACTGAGAAGCTATGACAAATTTAAAAAGTGATTTCAAAATAATATTCAAAGACTTCCTTCTCTGTTAGCCTCTTTCTCCTGTTTATATATATATATAACCTAATATTTTATGTTATATATATAATCTGATATTTTTATATTATATATAAAACCTAATGTTTTATATATATAACCTAATAATAAAGTTTAAAAATATATATTATAATAATCTATATATATATGTGTATATATATAACTTAATAATAAAGTTCTGAATGTTCTAAAAGGAGATTTAGGATTAAAGTTATCAGAAATAAAATTTTAAGGATATCTACTTTACAGAGTTAAGGAAAGTGAAGGCTAGAGAGAGACATTTCAGCTTGACCCAGTACGATAGCCCAAACTCTGATGTGGGTTCAAATGAATAGAAATTAAACTCAAATGGAGTGAAGTACATCCCAGTGAAGGAGATACTGAATGAAGCAACAGTCTGGTGCAAGGAGTCAGAGCCCCAGAAAAGTGAGGGGGGTGTAAAGAAGCGGGCAGGCAGGGGCTCAGCAAAACAGGCTGAAGCCCAAAGAGATTACAGGGGAGGAATCTTAGTAAGGGCGGTAGGGTCTGAAAAGCTTCCATGCACCTGTGGAAGAGCAGTGGGCGTGGCCTCTTATATGTGTCATAGCTGAGGTGGGGTCAGGTGGGTACTGTGCATGGGGACAGTGGTAGCAATGAGCTGGCACAGAACTGCAGTTTTGTCAGGGCTGGGGCCACATATTTGTGTGGGTTGTAATGGCAGCTCCAACCTAGCAGTGAGTCATTGTGTGCAAGGGTGTGGGATGCTGGAACTCATCAGGTACAGAGGGCTCACCTGTGGTGAAGGGAATGGTACATGGTCAGAAGATCACGGAGATGGCAAGATGGTTCACATATAGGGAATTAACTAAATAAGTAAATATACCAAGGATCATAGAAGCTGATTTTCTGGCTGTGGTGGGAGGAATTTGCAAATGTGTGAAGGGAAAAAACTGTAGTGGATCCTGTATGGGAAATTGAAATAGAAAGTATCAGTGTGGCTCAAAGGTTGTGGTATAAAGAGATAGAGATTAAAATTAATTCAGATGCATGTGTGTGATGGATTTTCACTGAGAGAGTCTTAGAGCAGCAACACCTCAGGAGCTGTGAGCAAACCTATCCGCTAGATCTTAGTTTCTAACTTGAGTTTCTCCACTGAAAGTAATGAATCTTTTTGAAGACATGGTAAATTACAGGGCCAGTGTAAAAAATATACAAGATGATCCTTGAGTAACTGTGTCATGCCTGAGAGGAAGGAAATGCTGAGAGAATGATTGGTATTGGTGAAGAGTTATTCACTGGCCAAACTGGATATACATTTTAACATTTATATTCTATCACTTTGACCTTGTTTCATTTTGTTTTTCCTTAGAAAATATTGCACATCATTGTGGTGCTTTAAATGCCTATTAATGCAGGTTTGTTTGTTCTAATAATTTTTAAATATTTATTTATTTATTTTTGAAAAACAGAGCACAAGCAGGAGAGGGGCAGAGAGAGAGAAAGAGAGAGAGAGAGAGAGAGGAAGACAGAGAATCTGAAGCAGGTCCCAGACTCTGAGCTGTCAGTGCTGAGCCCAAAGTGAGGCTTGAACTCACAGACTAAGATCATGACCTAAGCTGAATTGGGATGCTTAACCAGTTGAGCCACCCAGGTGCCCCTGTTTGTTTTTTCATTTTAGAGGGAGAGAGAGAGAGAGAGAGCACAAGCATGGGTGGGGTTGGAGGGAAGGGAGAGAGAGAGAAAAAATCTTAAGCAGGCCTGAAGAAAGGCTCAATCTCACAACTATGAGATCATGATTGAAGACAAAATAAAGAGTTGCCTGGTCAACCAACTGAGCCACCTAAGCAACCCTAATGTGTTTTTTAAAATAAGAAATACAATAAGATATTACCACATACCCATTAGAGTGGCTAAAATCCATAAAACCGAGACTACCAAATGCTGGCAAGGGTGTAGAGCAGCAGGAACTCTTATTTCTTGCTGGTGCAGCCACTTAGAAAGACAGTACGTATCCTGTCTGTCTGTCTGTCTGTCAGACATGACTGTATGATCCAGCAGTTATACACCCTGGTATTTCTCTAAAGGGAGTTGAAAATTTATGTCCACACAAAAATATGCACATGGAAATTGATAGCAGCTTTATGCTGAATTACTTAATTAGAAGCAACAACAAGATGTCCTTGTAGGTGATCAGATAAATAAACTGTGGTATATCCAAGACAACAGAATATTATTCATTACTAAAAAGAAATGAACAATCAAGCCATGAAAAGACATGGAGTAACCTTAAATGATTACACTTAGTAATCTAAATGAAAGAATATAATCATAAAAGGCATTAAATTTGCCAGTCACATATCTCTTTATCTGTTTAGAGATATTATATGCTAGTTATAGATTTAAAAAATACTAATAGGGGCTCCTGGGTGGCTCAGTCAGTTAGGCATCCGACTTTAGCTCAGGTCATGATCTCACGGTTCGTGGGTTCGAGCCCTGCATCGGGCTCTGTGCTGACAGCTCAGAGCCTGGAGCCTACTTCAGATTCTGTATCTCCCTCTCTCTCTGCCCCTCCCTTGCTCATGCTGTCTCTGTCTCTCAATAATAAATTAAAAAAAACATTTTAAAAATTAAAAAACTACTAATAAAAATACAGGAAATTCTTTAACAATGGGCAAATAAAAATGAAGGATTTAAATACAAATATTTATGTTGGAATCATGCTGTAAAGTAGGATGAACCCTTACCCAAAATTTAGTTCAGCTAATTTTTAAAGAATGAAAAGTGGAAATTGCGCATTGATGACAATGCCTTCCATAAAGTAATGAACTCCATTATTGTTGACTCACTGAACCTTAATGGGCTCCTAGGTAACCTATGAATTTGGAAGGGGCTAAACTTCTACACAACCACAGCATCTGCTAAGAGAATAAGGGACAGGAGAGGCCTTCCCCTCCTGCAAGTGGTATATACCAAAGGGCCTATCTTTGGACCCATCCTGCAGCAAGAAAGTCTTTGTAGTCTTGCTAAGTCTGTAGGGTGCTTCTTTCATGACGCAAGCAAGGCAATAAGCAGCTGAGTACAGAGTATCACAGGCTCAGGGCTTGTGATAGTCTCTTGTTTTCAAAGGAACCTATTTTGTGGTTAATAATTGTTGCTTTAATGATGCAGAGCACAGGGCTGAAGAAGGCAATTTCTTGAATCAGAAATCCATGGCCAACTTAATAATGCCATAGATGGTCCAGAGATTCCAGGAGACATGAGAGAATATTGTTAAAGCATAAGCCATTAATGCAGTGCCTATTGTATTTTAAGTTGGATTTCTGGAGATTTTTGCCAGGGGGAGACCCATTCAGAATTGGCCAATTTGCAAGTAACAGTGCAAATAGGCTTTAGTCAAATTTGTAAGTGAAGAGTATGTTGCTCTCCAAATCAGAAAGATTATTCTAAAAAGTTGTAGTGTTGAGAAAGTCAATAGGTGTTTCTTGGCAGTGTCAAGGATGGAGCAGGTCTCAATTTATCACATAATTAACAGGAATTTAACTGTAAGCATCTTGCATGATGTGTGGGACAAGGGCTTATTCATATTTTTGAGATCCTCATCAGTAAGCTTATGTCCTGAATGAGCAGTGTCTAAGGAATAAAGACACCTTTCTCTTAGAGGAGAATATCACCAATGTAATGTCACACATATGCTTCTGGAAAACGTTGTGTGTAGCTAAGATCTTGCCTACAAAGACTGAGCACAGGCAGGTACTTGTAATTTGTTTGCATCTCTTGCCAATGCTAGAGTCTTTCTTACCAACTTTCCTAGATGTGGGACAGAATGAGAAGAGAGAGGGAAGAGGTTCAAACCTGTAAGTAGTCAAATACCTAAAAATGGAGTTCATCTCTTTAATGTAGTAAAATAAATGTCCTATTTAATATTTTATTTTAAAATAGTAGTTTACATTTTCTATTGTGAATTCATCAAATCACAAGAACAATATAATGAGTTAATTATCAGATTACAGGAAACAGCAGTGCTCTCTGAACTATCTGAAACAAATTTCTAATTTTATAGATGAGAAAAAGCCCTTGGGTGTTTAATGTATTTCTCAAAGGGCAAGTTCAGTGAACATTTCACAGAGTACTTGTCAATACATCTAGGCAGGAGTCTTGATGCTTTTGTTGAGCACAATTCTTGTCCTCAGGTACTTATAATCTAGGAAAAGAGACAGACCAATAAACAAAGCAAAAGAAAGCTCTTGGAACAGAAAAAGATAATGAAGTCACATATACTTGCTATCTTAGCAGAGAAAAGAGACTTCTGGATTAACAAACATGTTCAAAACATGTTTCATAGGGAAGAAAACATCCAGGATGTAACTTTCATAATGAGTAGAAGCCTTGAGCCAAGACTTCTACCTTTGGTAGGGGCTACGTTATATATAATAGTCCTTCATTCTCAACATGAGAGAAGGAAAGAGATAATAAAATATTTCTCAGGCACACTGTGCAAACTCTCAGTTCTTGATAATCTCTTTTGTCCTTTGTCTTTGAAATTCTTCTGTAGTATAGCCAGCCATGAAAAATGGTAGTTTTAAATCTTCTGACTCTAATCCCCACAGATAATGTGATTATTCTCTGTTGAAATCTATTTAGATGGAAAACCACAAGAATATTAAGTCAACCTATATACTTTTCTTCAGAAAAGAAGTGTTGATTTTCTTATATTTGCATAATAGGTATACTTAATGTAATATGACTTAATATTTTAAGAGATGTTCCTCATATGTGTCTGTGCACAAGAGTTATAACATTTACCTAAAGAAAAACAATATTTGGTCCATAAACCTGAAAATATTTCATAAAGTCATCAATGATGGATTTTTGTTGATTTGGGGTATACTTCCATATAGGTAACATGTGGTGGGATTTTAATCTGAAATTATGAGCTACCTCTACTAATGCTTACTAAATTATTGAGAAAATGTTCTCATGGTAAGAATTTTATCAACTGTCTTCCTACATATTCCTTTATTAATCAATCTCACTAATAAGCAATATAATAAGAGGTGTAGAAAGTAATTCAAAGACATTTATCACTCTTTATGTGCTGAACAATGTACTACAAAGTGACAGTGAGATGGAGGACAAGACAGTCATAGTCCCTTTTCCTCATGGAACTTCTATAGCATACAAAAACAAAACAAAACAAAATTCTACCAATGTGTACAAAGAAAAAGGTAAAAGTTCTGTTTTGCTTAAATCAAAATAGACTTAAATAGGCAATTTTTAGTTTTATTTCTAAAACTAAATTGTTTTAGGATTTTTCATATTCTTAGTTGTATGTTTAAAATTTATGAAAGAAATAAAGCAGAAAACTTAATTGAAGGATACATTATTTCTAATTCAAAAGAAAATGTGTAGAATACAACTCCTAATTCAGTTACCTATAAGTAAATTACTTAGTCCTCATTAAAATTCTCCTGAGCACTCCCTCTTATCTCCTAAGCACATTTTTCAGATTAAGTGTCTGTACCTTTGCATGAACCAGGAAAAGGAGTTAAAGTAGAAATGTGTACTTGTTATCTATGGCCCCATGAAAAAGCAACACCCCAACATTTACTGGCTTAAAACAATAAGCTTTTATTATCTCACAGTTTCTATGGGTTTGGAATCCAGTTGCTCCTTGTTGAGTGTTTCTTACTTAATTCTCTCATTAAATTACGGTCAATTTGTTGGCTGGGACATTAGTCATCTCAAGACTTAACTAGAGATAAAAATGTGCTTCCAGGCTCCTTCACATGTTTGTTGGCAAACATCAGAAGATCTGCTTCCAAACTCATTAACTTCGTGTTTCCATGGGCTATCTCACAACATGGCATCTAGTTTCCTGCAGAGCTAGTCATCCAGGGAAAAGCAAGATTAGGGTGGCCTCAGAAGTAGCATACTATCACATCTCCCATATTCTACTCCATAAAAGCAAGTCCAACCTATGTTCAGGAGAAAGGAATTACATATGCACATAAGTACAAGGAAGTGAAGGTCATTAAAGATTAATGTGTCCTCTGGCCTCCAATAATTCATGTCCTGCCCGCATGGAAGTTCCCCAAAGTCTCATAGTATTACAGTTCAAAACCTACAATGTCGTCTTCCAGATCAGGTATAGGTATGGATGAGACTCCTTCAGTACGGTTCTTTAAGTATATAGCTCCGCATGTGTGACTCACTTTAATTGTAGATCTGGGATAATAAATACGTAATTATTTACTTCATAAGCACCTAATCTCCAGTGGCCAGATAGCATAGGAAAACCACTGTGGGTACTCCTGTTCAAAAGGGATAAAAGGGAACTGTTTTAGGGATACCTAGGAATTGATTTCATCAGGTAGGGTAAGACACTCAGACATGGAAATGAGTGTCATTAAGAAAAAAGTTTATACTCATAGTTCCCTAGAGACAAGATGGCACAGCACATCTTACAGGAGCACAAGAGTCAGTCAAGGACAAAGAAATTGGTGGGCTCAAGCGTTTATTGTGGTTTCTGTGGGAAGAAAGAGGTAAAGTAGGGTATGTAGGCTCAGTGGCTTATTTGAAGACTTTTAGCAGTTCTGAGTTGTCTGAGCTGTCCCTAGATGTATAGTAACTGACCGTGGGGTAATTAGCTCAAAGGGATAGCAGCCCAGAGTGTAAGAGCCCTATAATCAAAGTGTTCGGTAAATTCTGGGTTGGTTGCCTTGCATTTGAAAGGTGCATTCAGAGGCAAGTTGATTAATATCTCTAGGAAATGGCTAAGCCTCAGGGGCAGTCCTCTAGACTCAGTAAGACCCCAGAGGTCAAGGTATCAGAATATAGAAAATAAAAAGACACGTTAATAGTGAGGTAAAGTGGGGTCATTGGTCCATAGGAGTTCTGAAATCCAGTTTGGCGATCATGGGAACGTTCTGGATTATTAATACCTGAGAATAATACCTCATGGCTCTTTGCTTTCCCTTCCTTGGTCTTGTGTTTTACCTCAGAAGTAGCTTTTCTCTTTTCATACAAAGTAACACATGTTTGCAGCTCAGCTACTTTCTCAGCCTCAGTTCTGCCAATGGTGCTGTGGGGTCAAAGGCCTCTTCTCAGCCAGTATCACCTGTATGCTCATTAGTCAAAGCAGGTGATGTGTCTGCATTAGGCAAAGGCATACCCATAAATCCCTAGGAGAGAAGCACTGATCTATTTGGGGATCTTCCTGGGAGAGCCCTTAAGAGCTTCCTACTTCTCAATTGTTTGACAAGAGGACCCTTGAGGCACACCTTTAATCTTTTTAAAGGGCCTTTTGTGTGACTGAATATACAGAGACATGACCTTTGATCTCTCAGAAGTATTATAAAACATTTACAGTAATACCCATGGTTTCATCTTTTGACCAAGTTTTCCTGGCAGTGGAGTGGATTTTATGTCTGCTTAAAAGCTATTTCTTAATTTTAGTGTCCCCGGCCATCTGGAAAGGTTGAGGATTTATAAAACCATCAAATCTTGGCTCCTTCTTGTTTAACAGTCCTTATTTCCATTTGTCTATTTTTTTTCTTGCCTTTTACTATAGCAGCTAAAAGAAACGGTGTGGCACCTTCAGTACTTTGCTTAGAAGTCTCCTTAGTTAGATCACCCCCTTTGGGCATACTCTCTACTTCCCACGTAACTGCAGGCAATGTTGTTGCGACATTTCTGTCTTTATATAACAATCACCTATTCTTTGCTTGCTTTTGAACCTTTACATTCAGCATCCTTAAAGTGCACATTTCCACTATAACTCTGCTTAACGAAATTTTAGCCTTGCCTAACAAGTTAACTGCAATCCTTTTCACATTTTTCTACTTCCTGGTTCTAAAGTTTTCTTACTTTTTAAGATATTTATTATAATGATATCTGTCTCCTGGAACCAAAATCTATATTAGTTATCTATTTCTGTGTAATAGATTATTCCCATATTAGTAGCTTAAAATAACAAATATTTATAGACTCATAGGTTCTGTGGTTCAGTATCTGGGTGCAAGTTTCTGAGTGTTAGTAACTCAAGCTTTCTCCTGTGGTTGCAATCCATCTATTGGCTGAGGTATAGTCACCTCAAGATACAATTGGAACTGAAGGGTCTGTCTCCAACTTTCCCATTAGGCTATTGGGAGTCTTCAAAAGATCTGCTTCCAAACTCATTCATGTGGACCTCTACACAGGGCTGCCTCATGACAGGACAGCTATCTTTCCCGGAACAATCAAAGAGAGACAGAGTGTTCAAGAAGAAAGCCATTATCTTTTTATAACTGAATATCAGCAGAGGCATCCAATCACTTCTTCCCTTGTCTATTTATCAGATATGACTAAGTAAGTACAGACAAGGAAAGGGCATTACAAATGTATGTAAAACACCAGGAAGCAGGGGTCATTGAGGATCACTGTAAGAGTTCCCAACCAATGCAAAATTTCCCAATTATATATATATATATATATATATA
>NC_043710.1:22546707-22549944 GCF_006229205.1 Suricata suricatta | reverse complement strand
CAAAAGAAATGCCCAGATTTGCCTCAGCAATGCTGGGAAGGGGGGAGTTAGCACTGAATAATCCAAAATACGGTTTTGATCTTTTGTGCACCTTGGCCACTCCACGTCTTGCCCAGCATGACAGACGCCAAAGTTATTTTGACCAGGAAATGGCAGTCTCCAGCCTCTAGATGCAAATCTTGTTTGCTGGTTCACTCTCGGGAGAGTGATAATCCTTGCCTGAGGCAGACAGAACACTTGGCGGCCCCCAACAACCTACCATTGATGAGAGCATTACTAAAGGCACTGATATACTGTCCATTCTTGTAACCATGTACAAGAAACTTTAGTTTCTTGATTAGGATTGTGAGTCATATATGAGTTGCTAAATTCAAATAGACAGGATGCAACATTCTTCAAAAGTTAGAAATTTTCTCTTAACATGTTTAAGTATTGATCTGAATTCATGTT
Source organism: Suricata suricatta (assembly GCF_006229205.1). Taxonomy (NCBI): domain Eukaryota; kingdom Metazoa; phylum Chordata; class Mammalia; order Carnivora; family Herpestidae; genus Suricata; species Suricata suricatta. The sequence goes on along the minus strand of NC_043710.1, from coordinate 22,549,494 downwards.
TCAGTAGATAATTATAGTACAATAAATGAGGCTGTGGAAACAGTAAACCTCTTTTATTCTAATGGCTTGGATGAATAGGGGTCGATTCTACAATGTGCCTATATTAAGAAAGACTAAATGAGACAGGAAGAAATCCAGCTAGAAAATAACTCTGAGAAGAATTTGAAGGATGAAGATACTAATATAAATTGCTGTTAAAACAGGGAGAGAAAATAAAGACTTCCTGTGAACACTGAAGCCATTAGGGACTCTGAGGCATTTTATGTTGAGCCAAGAGCAAGTGAAGGAGGAAATACTTTGGAAGAGCTTCTGGAAATTGTCCAAAAAGAACAGGAGGAGAATTGTGTGCCTGTCCACAAAAAGTGATCAAATTGAAAAACAGAGACGGAAAAATTCAATGAGAGTGTGGAAAGATGATTTCCCAAGCATTTTGTTTGCATAAAGGAAGATGTCCAACAGAGTCATAACGATCTAAAAAACACACTTCAAACCAAGTTTCAACCTAAGAATGGATCCATGCAGTCCTAGAAATAGATGGCTCTAAACACTCTAGGGGATGGGATATAAAATGCCTTCTATGTTTCCTGCACAGCATGATCTTCTGCAATGTTGTCTACTTCCATTGCGTATTTTTCCATTGGGCCGCACGACAGTTTAAGGTGGCAGACAATTCCAGTACAGCAGCCTATTAATGAGTGAATGTGGTTTTATAGTGCCAATGATTTGGACCAACAGTCTCTCTCCGAGAGGTCTAAGGAAATAATGGTTCAGTTTGCTTATTGAAAAACTGTTAAATTATTATGGATTATGTGAATCTACTAATTAATCCTTAGAATTTCTCAGATAAAAATTACAGTCAAAGAGTTGTCTGAATAAGCCATTTAGATGCTATAATTGAATTTCCAACAAAACACATTATTGCATGAGATTGCAAATTGATATATACCTATTAAATGGCACATACACACATGTTACTTACTAATTTAGATACATACTTTGTTTGACTTATTTCAATGAATTGCTACTTACAGGATGAAAATAGGCTTATGAATCGCTCACTGATTTAAGCAGAAGGGAGTTTGTTAAACCTATTCCTTTTTTCACTTATTGATATGTCGACTTTCCATTTTTCCCTTTGGCCTTTTTCTTTATCAAATTTATTGTACTTAAAAGTACTAGAAAAACCTTGCTTGAACTACATTTTCATTTGGCATTTACCTACTGAAGACTTACAGTAGATTAAAACTTAGAGTTATATGAAATCCAAGTTCAAATTTAATTTACTATGTAAACATATATAAACATGTTCTACATGCTTAGCTCTACTCATTTTGCAGGTGAAGGGTCCCACACTCCAAGATTACAATTATTTCAGCCCTGACAATGCACATCCGTCAATCCTACCAACCTGGTCTTTCTCTAGAAATTAAACTATAATCCACTCCATGTTACTCAGAATTCTTTACCCTTTGCATTGTGTACAAAAATAAACATACAATAAGTTAAATGGTGACTCCTTCTCAGGAATTACTACATATGTTTAAACTGATTGAACTTAAAAGACAAATGAATAGAAATCTGGCATCTAGAGAGGCAACACAGGCAAGTGGCTTTTCTCAATTAATGTTGGCTAAAAAGGAGAGACAGTTAAAATACTATTTTTTGAGTTCTTTTATGTAACAATCCTACTTGGGACTTTAATATTATTTTCTCCAATAGGCCTCAAACACATCCTAGAAGATAGATATTAATATTCATTACTTAAAATAAATGACAAAGCTGAAATTAAAATCATTAATCTGACTTGTCATTAAAACAATACTGCTCTAACCAAAATACCACACTAACCTCTCAAAAATTCGTGTTAGGCATATTCCAAAGTGTCCTATGCACAGTGTACCATGTTAATATGCTTGCAGTTGCGATTTAAAAAATCACCTTAAGTATACTGAACACCAGAACATATTTGGGAACAGAAATCATTACTTTTTTACAGATCTACCTAGATTCTCGTGGAACTAAACTGATACGCTTACACTTTGTGCAAAAATTGGTATAGTAGTCAGGAAATCTTGCTTCCATTGTTTTGCCTCCCATAATCCCACAATGACCTAGATATTTGGCAACTTCCCATTTAAATTTCCCACATGCTTTATCTACCTGTGTCTTTTCTATTATTAAATGGATGTATGATATTCTCCCCACCCACCCCTCAACCTTATCTGTAGAGATTAAGTTCCAAGACCTTCCAGTGGACGCCTGAAACCATAGATAGTACTGAATTATATACATACTATGTTTTTTTTTCTCTATGCATACATATCTATGGCAAGGTTTAATTTGTAAATTAGGCATAGTAAAACATTAACAACAATAATAATAAAATAGACAAATTGTAACAATGTACTGTAATACAAGTTATGTGAATGTGGTTCCCCCCCTCCCAAATATCTTACAGTACTCACTCTTGTGATGATGTGGGATGATAAAAGACCCAGGTAATGTGATGAAGTGTTGTGATTTGCATTAGGCTGGTATTGATCTTTTGATGATTTGTTAGAAGGAGAATCATCTGCTATGGGCTGAAGTTAGCCTCTGGTAACTACAACTAAAAAGGAAAACCATGGATAAGGAGGGGACTACTGTTTACTTTACCAAACAAAGACAATAGGAGGGCACAGTGTGGGGGCTCAGTCGGTTAAGTGTCTGACTCGATTCCAGCCCAAGTCATGATCTCACAATTCGTGAGATCAAACCCAATGTCAGGCTCTGCACCTTGGGATTCTC
>NC_043710.1:22500895-22546607 GCF_006229205.1 Suricata suricatta | reverse complement strand
TTAGTATAGCATCTTTTTGTGACAGAAAGGAGGAAAGTTTTCCCCTTCTTTTCTTCTAGGTTCTTTGGCTGGCCTAATAATGAAATTGACATACAGCAGATTAACAGGAGAAAACAAGTACTGATAATTTCACGGATAAGGGAATTCCAAAGATGTGAGGCTCTCTGACACGCAAATTGAGGCTCACCGCCCCACCCACCCTGAGCTAAGGAGAAAAGCATGGTGGTCTTGGGCTTCAAAGGAGATGAAGACAATTCACAGGAGGAACAAATTTTTGGTGAAAAAATGTTAGCCATGCTGTAATAAGAAATCTTTCTTATGTTAAAAACAAAACAAAATAAAAACAAAAAACAGTAGCAACAAAAGACTATTCTTGGCAGTAGCTCTCTTGCTGGTACAGGCTCCTCATCAGCTCAGGTCAGATCTCACATTCGTGGGTTGGAGCCCTGCGTCAGGCTCTGTGCTGACAGCTAGCTCAGAGCCTGGAGCCTGCTTCTGGTTCTGTGTCTCCTTCTCTCTCTGCCCCTCCCCCTCTCATGCTCTGTCTCTCTCTGTATCAAAAATAAATAAAACATTTTAAAAAAAAACTCTTCCTAAATTTGTTGGGCCTTCATCATCTTCAGCTGGAAAGAACCCATGTGCCAAAGTTGCACATTCAAGGACGGCCTGCCCTGAATTCCATGAGTGAAGTATATATTGCTGGTTCATGCATGACAAGTAGAGAAATTGAAAAAATGCATATAGAAAATGTATAACATTTTATCATTATTGCAACTTCTAAGTGTGTTATCAGAGGATTCTTACTGTAGAACAGAATATAGAGTAATTCAGATGTTGTCAAACATACCTGGTGAGGCATATGTGGTACTCAGGTGTTGGTGGACCATTCTTTTGGTCCATGAATGATAGGGCATTTTTAAAATTTTCAATGTTTTTTTAAATTTATTTTTGAGAGGCAGAGAGAGACAGAGCATGAGCAGGATGGGTGCAGAGAGAGAGGGAGACACAGAATCCAAACAGGCTCCACGCTCTAAGCTCTCAGCACAGAGCCTGTCACAGGGTTCAAACTTGTGAACCAGGTGTGAGATCATGACCTAAGCTGAAGCCACCCAGGCGCCCCAAGATATGGTGTTTTTTAATGGTCTTTTTTTGTATAGTTTGAGCAATGCTTTGCTAGAGGAATCAGAATTTAGGATTTGGTAGCTTTAGTGGCTTAGCTGCTTTAATATTTAGTTGGTTTCAATTCCCCATACGTAGCCTTGCCTTCTCAAGGTAGCACACGGTTCAGATATCTCTGTAATTATGGAAATAGTTGCCTAAAGAATAGCAAATGCCAGTAACTATGCTCTTAGTTCACCTGTGAGTCCAGCAGAAGTTACTTATTATTAATGACTTCATTGTGGGAAGCTAGAAAACTGTAACACAACCCAGGAGGCTTGTTTTTATTTTCTTCCTGATGACTGGTGAAAGGAAAACAATGGGAATATATTGTGTTCATTCACTAATTCCTAGAGGAACACATACCCTTTTCACAGGAGGGGGACATACTGAAGTATTTACAGTTTCTGAGCAATTTAGTTTTTCTCAGAGGAGACAAGAAGGAAGACAGGAAGGCAGAAGGATTCCCCTCAGTGACATGAAACCCACTTTGAGATGACCATGGAAATCAGGGAGGTTGAAATGAGCAAGCAAGCTCTCATCCATTTCTGAAAACATGTTGAGCTATAAAAATTATGTAAGATTTCAAAATATGCTCTTGAAAATTAGGAAAATAAGTAAAATATCAGCACCAAAGAAACATTCTATAATTACAGTAAAAGTCAGCAGGGAGGGTCAGGGAAAGTGATGGAACATCTGTGTTGGGGCTGAGAGAGCTGAAAAAAAATTTTTAACTTGGGCAGCAAGCACTTTCAAGGCGGTTGTTAGAGCTGTTTGAGCTCACTGTATATGTAAACTCCAAAAACAGGACCTCAGAATGGAAAAGTTGGGTACGAATGTAAGAAAGTCCCCTTTAAAGATTCACTTAAAGTTTTTCTAAGCTCTGTAAGAATAAATGTAAAGTTTATAATAATAAATTTCATTTGTATGCCTCATTACAATTTGGAAGACCGTCTGCCTTGACTGTTCTCATTTCATACAACGGGTAAATAAGAGAGTTATTTCCATTTCACAGGTGAGGACGTTGGAGTATCGGTATGTCTCGGGATTAGGACTCCACACATACCAACCTTCGGGTAGTTTTGTTCTTTTCTATAGCAATCTCTAAGAGGACTTAGACTACGTGTTTTATTTTCCTTACCTTCTCTCCTTTCAAATTCAGGATACGTGGCAGGGGTTGGTGAATAACAGTTTTACTATTAAAAAATACGTAGACTAACCTTGACTTATTTTTCGCATTCTTACATCTTTTATCAAGCTGCCCTGCTTTCAGTTAGAGAACATTCCTTCTAAAGATATTCTAAATATATTCAGTCAATCCAAAGATGTTCTGTCAATCAGAGAACTGTGACAGACCAAATTCCATTTCATGTTTCACTCTTTAGGTTGCTGTTAGTGTTTTGATGTCTTTGTTTCATGACTTGGAAAATGGTAACCTGCATAAGTTCAGGGATGTTTCAAGATTATGTGAAAAATCAAGAAAATATTATTTTGGAGATATGTAGTGAAATAAAATCTAGCCTTTCTACCTGATTAACTAATAACAGGGTATAATAACAGTTTGATTTAAAGGTTAACTGGGAAGTCATGAAAGTTATATAATGGAAGTTAGAAATATTCCATTATAGAAGAATTCACAGAACTTGGGCTTATTTTCTGCTTTTATTTTTATCATGTTTGAATGCAGTTTGAAATATGTATTGAATGTGTTCAAAAAGTAACCCAGAAGCATAAGTAATTTGATTTAAATCAATAAAATCAAAACGGTGTTTTAGAAATTCTATACAAGAATTTTTGCTTTAGTTTAATGATCTCATGATTTGTGATATTTTTGATAGTCATTGATTGTGTTACATTTTAAAAATTTTGCTGTTAGGTCTAATCATTTCCCTTGCTTACTAAATCTATTACTTCAATGTTATTCTTTCTCCCCTAACTAAACCAATTTGATGAACTGCTTTGAAATCAACATTACCAATGTGCTAGCTATCCACAGCTATAAAAATCTATTGCACATTTTATGATTAATATATCAACCCTCAAGATACAATCCCAACAAGTAGAAATATATATGGTGGGTAGTTTTGTGTATAAAATCACTGACTATCTTTCTGCAGTGTGACAGAGGGAATTGACTCTGATCCTTGCCCTCATCCTGTCCCTGTGGAAAGTTTACATTAAGCATGTTCTCTAATGTTTCTCAAATCTCCTTTTACAGAGACTAGCCTGCAGTTATGACCCATATGTACTGCACATAGCCAAGAGCAAAACCTTAGAGTAGTAAAAGCAAGAAAGAGAGACAGAATAGTATGTCAATAGGCCATGAAAGCTGAAGAAGAGTAAACAAATATTTTATATTTAGGGTGGCAAAAGATGGGGAGGTGGGAGAATGGGGATTGCTAGAAAATATCTTTCTTCCATTTGGAAATCCCAGATCATTTTTCTAACAACATATATTGATAGTCTATTCCATGCCAAACAGTGTGTTAGATAAAGGAGGTCCATGTTCAACCCACACTCTTCCTCAGCTCCTACATCTAATCATCCATGCATTTATACCCATCTATTTTGTGCATCATCTAAATCATTGTCCAGTATCTCATTATCTCTTGAGTTGATCATTCTAACTCCCCGTTTTTAAATATTATTCAACATTCTCCCAGTTTTAATCTCTCCATCTAAGATAATTTCTCTAAAAGAAAAATGTAATCATACACATTTAGAAATTTTACCTAAAGATTTAGATGTACACATCTTCTTATAAGATCAAGGTCACACTCCTCAGTACTGCACCTGAAGGCCTTTAAAACAAATTCTGTGTGTTTTTCTATATCTCTGCAGCTTCATTCTGGCTATTTGCCTCCTGTTGCTCTACTGCATGGGCGATAGGTAACTTGACATCAGTGCCTTAGGTGCCATATACACCACTCTTTGTGTTCATGGCTTTGATACTAATGCTCTCTTTGCCCAAAACTACCCCCAAATAAGGCTCTCCAATCAGATTATGTTCTTTCAGTGAATTTTTCTGATTTCCTTACACAGAGTTAATTGTTTTATTTTATGGATTCCATAAATAATTTTGCTAATCTCCACTATAGCAGAGAACGTTGTATTGCATTTATACTGCCTGGCTACTGCGATTCTTCTAGGTTGGAAACTCCTTATTTTCTTTTATTTGTGAATATCTAACTTATTGACTGGTCTATAACAGATGCCTAATAAATGTAAAATAGATGAATAACCATTCTTTAACAGTAGTTTTTGTGTCTACATAAGTCAGCATCCCAGAAAGAAGAAAGTATATTATACTTGACAGTTTTTATAAAGCACATAATTGAGTTTAAGATATAGCTCTTATTTGGGGTTCCTGGGTGGCTCAGTTGGTTAGGTGTCCAACTTCAGCTCAGGTCATGATCTCATGGTGTGTGGGTTCGAGACCTGCATTAATTGGGTTCTGTGCTGACAGCTCAGAGACTGGAGACTGCTTCAGATTCTCCATCTCCCTTTCTCTGCCCCTCCCCTCTTCTCCTTCTCTCTCTCTCTCTCTCTCTCGATATAGCTCTTATTCTATGTAGAGAGGAAAAACAATACAAGGTAAATCTTTCCACATGGCTTACCCTACACACGCACACACACACTCATAAGGAAAGCACCATTTGGAGGAGGTAATTGCCCTGTGTCAAACTCCATCAATCTCTAGGCCTTAGAAGCTGAGAGGATGAAGTGTCTGTCCTGGGGAGACCAGTCACCCTGCACAGTCTTCATCCGATGCTCCCCTAGCAAGGCTTCTTTGTTGCCCTGATAACATTCCGCCATTGCCAAGAAACTGGACTATCGCTGGTGATTTCTCTGATGAAGAGGCATGCAGCAATTGTCCAAAGAAACAGAGGCAAGAGCAGAACATTACAACTTCCTTTCAATTTCTCTCTTTTCCCTCTAGGCTCTACCTGTTCTAAGTGTCAGGCACCACCCATCTGCCTTCACCCACCCAACCCACACATCAGATTCAAGGTAGACTTCAATCTGTTCAATCCATTCAATCCTGGAATCTGTAATTCTGTTTAACTTCTCTAATTTCTGCAAGGACACATACAATGGGGGGAAACAATAGCCTGTGCTAGGTTAAAGCCTTGAAAGGAAAAAAAATTAAAATGTCAAAATGTTCACAGAGATGATGTACAGGTTAAAGGGTCTTAAAGAAATATATTCTTAAATATATATATTTATATATATATACACACACATATATATGCATAGATTTCATTATATATATATGCATAGATTTGATTTTAAACAGCCTCAGTATTAAGACAAGTCATTATTTTGTATTTTTATATTGTGATCTAAAAGGCTTTTTAGGGATTATGAAGTACAGCATTTCATTTTGTCTATACCTAAGCTGAGGGCCAAAGGGATAACATTATATACATGAAAAAGATTATAAGGCTAGTTGATTGCAGGGCATGAGCTTGAATTCAGTTATTTCTAGCTGGCTAAGATCACCTTCCACTGTAGCATATTGCTTTTATTAAAATAAGATGAATTCTTAGAAAAACTAATTTAAATAGGTGAATAGGTAAAGCAAATTAAGCAAAACGGATATATGATATCCTTAACAAATGACTACATGTGACTGACATTAGGAAGATTTTAACTGTCTTGGACTATGCTTTAATGAAATCTTTAAACTGAAAGGGACCTCTTAATTTCAACTATTTCAAATTCATAAGATTATTTATTTTGCTTAACCTATTTTAATGAGATATGAACAGTATAAAATTAGAACGACTCAAAAATCATAATAAAACCAACTTTGTTTTTGTAAATTTAACAGTTAAAAGTGACAATATCTTCAGATGATTAATTGAATAAGCATAGATTGTTCACTACAATTACCATCTATTTGGTTTGATACAGTATTTATTTATATGCATGTCATTGTGGGGTAAAGCACAGTCAGAAATCTTGAAGTTATTCCTGTCGATCTTTCTGAGTTTTCTTCCTTCCTTCCTTCCTTCCTTCCTTCCTTCCTTCCTTTCTCTTTCTTTCGTTCGTTCGTTCATTCGTTCTTTCTTTTTCTTTCTTCCTTCCTTCCTTCCTTCCTTCCTTCCTTCCTTCCTTCCTTCCTTCCTTAAGGGAGAGGGAGATTGAGGGTAATGGGAAATTATAAACTAACCCTTTTTTAGGTTTACAACCTCCAGGCTTGGGTTCATTGCCACTGATTAGGTTTTATACAAATTACTCTGCAAAGTGATTCTTTGATAGGTGATTGCAATCAGGATGATAACATATAATTTTGATTAATCAAGGGAGTTTGATTAATTTCAGTGTTGATCGTAGCATAATCCTATGCTAGAATGAAATGCTGTTTACTGCCATTTGGGGTGAGTGATATCCAACAGTGAAATGAGCACTTGAAGTCCTCCAAACTTTGAGCTGAAGTTATCTAACATTTATAGTTATTTCTGTTGATGAATATAAATAATGTCTCAATGTTTTCTGAAGTATAACTCCCCAAACTCATTATGATATATAAAAGCACACTAAGAAATACATTGCCAGAAAAAGACCATTTTGCTACCTTCTTTCTCGTACCAAGCCTTGCATCTCAAAGCATTATTCACTTCCTACAGATGTGATTGGGGTTTCACTCTGTTGTGTTTAACTAAGCTACTACTTTTTACAAAATGTCATTCCAGCTTATATTTCAGTAGAGTTCATATATGACTTTCAGCTCTTGACACCTACAAGTTAGATACTGTTAACCATAACCATTAGTAATTGACAAATTGGCTTAGTTTTTGATCCACCGTCATTTTTGCTACACCATTCTCTTATTCATCTCTGGATATAACTGAGTCAGTGGCTGCTATATCTATTTCAACATTCCTTATATTTATCTGTCACCAGATTCTCAACTAGTGGCCCACTTTCCTACCTTATTCAAAATAACTGTGCCCTGGATCATTCTCAAAGTATGTTTTTTTCTTTTTCCACATAAAAATGTGTGGCTTGTTTTGTTTTGTTTATGATAACTATTTAATTGGTTCTATCAGCAACTCTGGCACATGTTTTCCTTAAAAGGGAAGCAGATTCTAGCTACCCAGGTGTTTGTGAGGTGAGGTGGCCACTTGAGAGACCCCCAAAGTCACTGACCCCACCCCATTCACCTGGTGGTCCAGAAGAATAAGTAGAATATGAAGAAAGAAAAGGAAGGTGTGGTGAGGGAAATACAGGCCCTGGCCTGTGCCTTTGCCTGCAGGAGGGAAGAGAGGAGACATCCCTTCATTCCTGCACAGAAGGGCTAGAACTTCCCATTCAAGTTCTCAACCTCATCGTGTTGAGAGAAACGGATGAGGCTGCCTCCATCGGTCTGTATTAGGACCTCTGTCCCAACTGGCCTCTGTCACCTCTGTTCTATCTTCCCGATTCTATATTCCAGATTCTGCAATTCAAACCCAACTTCCATCCTCCGTCATTATTTATCTAAAGTACTGCTCTTCCTCCACTTATCAACATCATAGCACGCTGCTGTGTTGCCATCCCAACACTACCATTTTCCATAATTAGTGTTTTGATTAATGTTGTATTATTTGTATTTGACTTCTCCACTTAAATATAAATTCTGGGATGAGGAAAGCTTTCCTTTTTACTACTGTATTTCCAGTGCAAAGGATAAGATTTCATTTTAACAGATATTAAAAAATAAATGTTGAATGAATAAATGAATGTTCTAATGCTCTCTTATTAACCCTCACTTTCATTTCCATGATTGTATTAAAGATTATCTGCTTTTTGCTTCTAGTAGTATCTGAAGACTCATTTGATCTAAGTTCAATGTGCACAATAAATCCTAGTCTCTTAAAGATACTGTGTTACATAAAATGTTTCCTCTTTTTTATGTTCTTAAAGCTAACCATTTCAATTTTTAGAACATGGGCACTGTAATCAGATTGGTATTGTGGTTACTCTTCTACCACTAACTAGTTGGTGCACACAGACAAATATATTCCCTATCTTCTATGTTATGTTAACATAACCCAGTTTATTCTGGGTATTTAATGAGTTCAGATAGGATGGTGCTTAGAACATGGACTTATAATAAATTCATGTTAAATGTGAGCATTTTCATCATAAAGAAAAACTAATTTTTATTTGCCTTTAAAGTCTTAATAGAGGGGTGCCTGGGCAGTTCAGTCACTTAAGCCTCCAACTTTGGCTCAGGTAATGATCTCATGGTTCCTAGGTTTGAGCCCGGCATCATGCTCTGTGCTGACAGCTAAGAGCCTGGAGCCTACTTTGGATTCTGTGTCTCCTTCTCTCTCTGCCCCTCCCCCACTCATGTTCTGTCTCTCTCTGTCTCTCAAAAACAAACAAACAAATAAATAAATAGTCTCAGTAGAGAGGTAGATGAAAGAACTGGGAAATGTTTAGATGATTTTTTCCATGGTATGAGTATTTCCTATGACCTACCCAAGTCCATAAAATATCCCTATGTGATTATTTAATTCTTTTAGTTATTTGCTGGAAAAATCATAAGCTTTTTAAAAAATTTTGCAACTATAAACACCTAAATAGCAGCCACTGGACTTTGTTTATGTACTTATCCTTTTAGAGTTTCATTCAAACACCTAAACTATGAGCTCTATTTCCTTATCAGAATTTTCACCCTTCTTTCATATGACTTCTTTATCCATCAAATTAATTATTCTGACAAGAGTGTCATATATATCTTCCCTCAAAACCTATTGAAAACATCCTTCTTTATCCCACCAGAAAGATAGTGACTCTAGTTAACCCATGAAACCATTGGAGAACAACTAAAACTTACAGCTAGTTCCAAGGCTGGGAAAGAAACTGCAAGACAGGATACACGGATGAGGTCCAGATATTGAAGTTACATTGAATTTAATATACTAGATGTTATTCAAATGCTTTCCTACTCCTTATGTTTGTGAAAGGTAGATTCCTAGAAGCACATGTAACAAATTAAGAGTCAAGCTAAAGAGCTGTATTTTCTTCATACAATACTACAGAATTTATCAGTTAAAAGGCAAAAGAGAAAACAAAAGACTTGGGTGCAACATACAGTTATAAGAGATCAAATTGTAAAGTAAAATACAGGTGCAGGAGAAAATTATTCCCCAGTTCAGCAACACGATTTTAGCTAGCTTGTACTAAAAGTGACAAAGAATATTACACAAGGAATATGGAACTAATAGTATAAACTACTCCACTTCTGTCTGAAAGAGGGATAGCCTCAGGATCAGCTCTTGGAAGTCAACACTTTGGATTTGGAGCACCAGGTTAGTCAAGCACCATTATGCAAGAGGAAAAGCTGCACACAAGAGGAAAATTGGTGACCATTTCCAAACAAAATCAATACATTGAATGGGACATGAAGATTGGATACAGGGTAGGGATTGGAATATTTTTTGAGTTTGGTTAATGGAGCCTGAGCTTAATGTCCTGTGTTTTGAAGTTTGTTTACTTTTTATTTTTATCTTTCAAAATGTTTATTTATTTTTGAGACAGAGAGAGTGCAAGAAGGGGAGAGAGGATCTGAAGCAGGCTTTTCACTGACAATAGCAAGCCCAGTGCTGTTCCGGAACGCACAAACTGTGAGATCATGAACTGAGCCAAAACCAAGAGTCAGACACTTAACCAACTGAGACACCCAGGAGTCCTAAAAGGCTGTGTGTGTGTGTGTGTGTGTGTGTGTGTGTGTGTGTGTGTGTTTGAGAGAGAGGACCGTGGAGGAGCAGAGTGAGAGGGAGAGAGTATTTTGTTTTAACTGTAACCCTTCTCTGTCTTCCTCATAAGTGCTTCTCTACCCTGACACAGACTAACAGGTAACTAAGTTTCTCTTTTCCTTCTGCCCAATAATACCACCTGCACTTTTTCTTTGTCTTCCTTTTCCCCTCCAATTGAACAGACAGATTTCTGAGACCCAGGACATAATCATTTCCTCCTCTCTTATGAAAATTAGCCTTTTGCTTCAGTCAGCACCCCTTAAGAATGGCTACCACTCTTAAGTTTCTTACCTGATCAAGGCAATGCTTTCTAACCATCTTTGGTATATTGTTGAGAATCTATTTCATGCTCAACAATGAAATTCGTCTAATGGTTTCTTCTCATAAAATCATTCTCTGCTTTTCCAGTTCTGCTAATGGCCATACAATTTTCTTTCTTCCAAATAATAACCTATTGACTCAATTGCCTTCTCATTCTTTTGCCTTCACTTGCTACTCAGAGTCAATCTCATCATTTTTTTAATGATTTCTCAAATTTATCTCTTCCTTTTCATTCCGACTGTTATATAAAATTATAAAATGTCTTCAAATTTCAAATGTCCTCCCTCTCCCACACCCTGTTAATTCTTGAAATTTTAGTCCATGCTCTGTCCTTCTGAAATATTTTTTTTAATCTGCTTCCTAGTCTGGCTTTACTTTCTCTAATTCCTTTTGATTTATTGATCTTATTAACTTGTTATTCATCTGTATATCTTGGTGTCCATACACTGCATGTTAAAAAGAACAAAACTTTACTCTGGGCAGATCCTTTCCCTTTACTTATTTTTTTTCTTTATATTGACTAATATATGCTTGAAAATTAGAATGATTTTTAAAATGAGAAAGCGGCAAATTTTCACTTACTGGTAGTAATCTCAGCATTAAACTTTTCAAACCCAGTAATTCAATCAATCCTTAAATTCAATTTAAGTCTAATGATTTATTCTTTTTTTTGAGAGAGAGAGAGACAGAGAGACAGAGAGACAGAGAGAGAGAGAGGACTCCCAGTCAGTCTCCACACTCAGAACAGGACCTGATGCAGGGCTCAATCCCACACCCCTGGGATCATGATCTGAGCCAAAATCAAGACTCAGACACTCAACTGACTGAACAATCCCAGGGCCCCCAATTCATTCATATATTTTTGAAAAACACACTTATCTTGAGCACCTGCTTTATTTCATGCATGATGTTTGTGCAATGGGTATTAAAAAAGTAAAAAGAAGAAGCTGGGCACCTGAGTGGTTCAGTCAGTTACGGGGCAATTTGGGCACAGGTCAGGATCTCAGGGTTCATGGGTTCGAGCCCTGCACCAGACTCTGTGCTGACAGTTCAGAGCCTGGAGCCTGCTTCAGATTTGTGTCTCCCTCACTCTCTGCCCCCACCCACTCATACTCTGTTTCTCTCAGTTCAATAATAAATAAAAACATAAAAAAAGAAGCATATTCTCTGACCACATGATTTTCAATATTTAGTAAGGAAAAATAACTTTAAAAATATTTTATACTTTCATTATAACTGACAGAATATAGTTAACAACAGGATGTTCTGTTAACAACAGAATGCAGAGGAAAAATATTAAAACCAGATAAATATATCAGTTTATGGACTTTTGATGATCCATAATTAAAATCATGTTAATAACGAAACCATCACTATTTTTTTCATCATAAAAAAGTAGGTCAGCTGTACATAGTTTCTGGCACTAAATGAAATCTACATATTCAATTTAATATTATATATTTATATTATTCTAGATAAAATCAGAACATTAATAAAGTAAAGAATTAAACTTAAAATTTCTACCATGTAAACTGTTGATATTACTATTTCAAAGCTTTGCTTTCTGTTTAGATAACTTATCAGTAATCAAGAGACTTGTATAATCTACTATAAAATTTAATAAAATTTTGCTATTATTACTTTTCAAATTTTTATTAAGCTGCTTGTAATAAATGTAATGATCAATTGAATTAATTTATTTTTCCAGTAGAGAATCTTGCTAATAAATTATAGATATTCATATGATGGAAAACAATGGGAGTTAAATTTCCAGTTATTTTTATATTTTTAGATAACAACACATTGTAATCATACTTTCCATCTCTAACCTGTCTCATATTTTGGACATATCTGTATGTTGACTTTTATAAAAAGAGATAAAGGAAATTGAGGCATGTATTATGTTTTCATTCCAGTAATGATGCAATTCCAAGAAGCTCTAAACAAATGGATTTGTATTAATTTTTCATCTTTGATAGAACCAATTTGCAGAACATTTTTCTCCATCATTTATCTTTTTAGACTCTTAATCTCTTTTTAAAATTGTTTTATCTTATGGCTTCTAGTATTCCCAGCGTGTTACTTTTTGAAGATTTATCCTCTTAAAAAAATCACTAAAAAAATCTCTTTTACTCACTTATATTCATCATGTGTGGTTCTAAATCAAATGAAGTGTAATGCTAAGTAAAACAAATGGTATGTCCTGGACTTCATCATATTTTTTTATTATGTTCATGCCAAAGGCTATGTTAAAGAAAGTGAAGTGGATCTTATACAAAAATTATTTGTATGATGTCTCATTAGAAAAGGGAAAAGGTAAGATTTGTCAAAAAATAACTAATTGTAAACAAAATAAACATTTAGACAGAAAACTACTTTTAGAACATAAATGTGACTTTCTTGGACATCCAGATATAAACATTTGAAGGACAGTGACTCAACCTGGTTCTCTTGTGTATTTTATACTGATTTTAATCACTGTCCATCTTCAAAGTTTTCTTTTACTTTAATTGATGAGCATTGACAATCAGAACATAATATTATGAACATGAAGCCTCTCTCTCTGCTTCAAATTCAGGTTTTCCTTTATTCAGTGACTCCTAAAGATGTTGAATTTCATTTAATTTGTTGGTGAAATTATTATGTTCACCAAGGAGATTATCTAGCTAAAAATATCCTTATATCTGAGAATGAATTGTTTGAAGAAATACCACTAAGACCCTTTCTTTAACCAAGATTTTATAGAAGTTAAGTGTACTTTGTACTCACTAAGAAGCATGGAGTTTTTTTCTAAAATATCAAATGAACTTATTATAGGCCATTTTTATTTTGGGTTTCCAAAGCAAGGGCCACAAATCAAGAATATGGTAACTTTCTACTTTACTCTTAAAATGAGAATCCAGCAGAATGAGTGTTTGGTTAAAGGTCACTTAATTACATCTTGAAGGAGATGAAATGCTGTATTAAAAATAAGTGTCACTATATCTGAAAGACACATTATTTTCAGTTGAGAAACTTGGTTTTTGATATAAGAGAAATGGAAAAGAGACATAATATTACTATTTTAAAACTAAAATAAGGATGTTAGGATTTCACACACCAGTGGATATATCTTTTTCAACATATTCTATTTTCATTTGGAGCTGTTCTTTCCTTGAACAGGTGCTTGTCAAGCAAGGAAAATGATTTAAATGGATATTGTACAATTAAAGAAACAAATTTAATTGCATTCTCACTGTTGTGGTTCTGGGAATGCTGTATATATTACCTTAAAAGATAGAATATAATTGAATACAGAAAAAATAGTCTTTATGACTAAATTATAACTAGAAAAAATAGCATATAATTGTGTTAAAACAAAATTAAAACATCGAGAACTGTTTCTTCCCATCACACTGTGAAATTTATAATCTTAGCTGAAAAGTACAATGTCCTTTACTTCAGAGAATGTCCTACTATTTTTTGCAGACAGTTTGGACTAGAAAAATGTAAAAAGTAAGTAACTAGAATTAAAAGTTTAAGAAAGTACTTCTCGGATACAGTCATTGGTATTATAAAAAGTGTTGTATGGTGACAGATGGTAGTTCCACTTGTGGTGAGCATAACATAAGGTATAGACTTGTCAAGTCACTATGTTGTACCCTTAGGTTAATGTGACATTGCAGGTGAACTGTTCTTTAATGATAAATAAATAAACAGATAGATAGATAGTACTTCTCCCACCACTGATGTGTCAACAGATCAAGTTCAGCATTACAGTAAATCCTCTTTTGAAAGGAAATAATGTATTATCTTACAGTCATGGAGGTCAGAAATATGAGTTGGGTTTTACTAGGCTAAATTCAAGGTGTTGCTGTGTGGTCCCTTCTGAAGGCTTCTAGGAGAAAATTCATTTTCCTTCTTGCTATAGGTTCTAGAGTCTGTCCATATGTTTTGGCTCCTGATCCTTTCCTTTAACTTCAAAGCCAGTAGTGTGGCTTCTTTTATCTGTCTCTGACCCTTCTCTATCATTGTATTTCCCCCCTCCTACTCTGACTCCCCTGGCTCTCTCTTCCCCTTATTAGGACCCCTGTGATTGCATTAGGCCACATGAACAATCCAGGAAAAATTCCCATCTCAAGAGCCTCAGTTGAATCCTTTATACAAAGTCCCTCTGTCACAGATTCTGGGGATTGGGAGGTGCATATCTTTGTGGGGGAGTCATTATTCTGCCTCCTGCAATTACATATGTGGAAAGATAATTTAAGAATCCTAGTCTGTTTCAGCTCTGCTGGGATGGCTCAGTAGGTTAAGCATCCAACTTTTGATCTCAGCTCAGGTCTTGATCTCAGGATCATGAGTTCAAGCCCTGTATAAGGCTCTGTGCTTGGTATGAAACTACTTTAAAACAACCCAGTCTGTTTAATTTATTTAATTTTCTTTTATGACAATACAATAACACAAATATATCAAAAGGGAGTATTGTCATTTAGATTATTATCCTTATATTCCTCAGCTCATGACCTCCAAAGAATTATATATTTTAGTGGCTATTTTCAGGTTTTTACAACTTCAGACAACTAAAACAAGGCAGACTTTTTAAGGAAAAGTGATAAAATATTATTAATAACAATTAATTGTTGACATTGGGCTTGTTTTAAATATTTTACAGAATCAGTCTGGATTTTTGCTAACATTTTACATTATTCTCCCCATTTTATGGATGACAAAATTGAGGCTTTGAGAAATTAAGGAATTTACTCAAAACCCAAACAGCTAATAAATATCAGGCTTCTATCTACTATCTGAGTTTTGAACAACTGCAGCATGCTGTCTGTTAATTTGATATAGATCTTTCTTTTGATTTTACTACATGAGTGAGAAATTATTCTTTAATTTTTTTAAGTTTATCCGTTTGAGAGAGACAGAGACAGTGTGAGTAGGGGAGGCCTAGAGAAAGAAGGAGACAGAAAGAATCCCAAGCAAGCTCCACACTCTCAGTTCAGAGCCGCATGTGGGGCTGGAACTCAACAAACCATCAGCAGGATCTGAGCTGAAATGAAGAATCAGATGCCTAACCAACTGAGCCACCCAGACGCCCTGACATAAGAGAGAAATCTTAACCACCTTTGTAATGTTGAAGTAAGTGTTCACTGTTAAGATTTATTGAACTCAAGGGCACCTGGGTAGCTCAGTTGGTTAAGCATCTGCCTCTTGATTTTGGCTCAGGTCATATCACAGTCCATGAGTTCAAGCCTTACATTGAGATCCATGCTGGCAGCATGGAGCCTGCTTGGGATTCTCTCTCTTTCTCTCTCTCTCTCTCTCTCTCTCTCTCTCTCTCTCTCTCTCTCTCTCCCTCTCCCTCTCCCTCTCTCTCTCTCTCTCTCTCTCTCTCTCTCTCTCTCTCTCCCCGTCTCTATTGCTCCCTGGCTCATATTTGCTCTTCTGCTCTCTCAAAATAAATAAATAAACTTTAAAAAAAAGATTACTTGAACTCAGACTTTTTGCTAAGGTAAGTAGGAAGTTAAGGTGGGAAGAAAGGCCTCATGTAAAGTGTGTGGAAAGACAAGAGGAATGAGAATGGAAAAAAGGGGGGAAAGAAAGGAAATGTCAAGAAATAGACATTTCTTTCCTTCTACTCAAACACATCTTTCACCAACCATATAAACTGGTATCATTTTCAAATGTATAGCATGAGTATTGACAGCAACTGAGACATTCATGCAAAGGTAGCTTCATGGACATGTGTCTATGCAACTCTAAGGGCCCTGCATTCATAAGAGCCCTACACTCAGTTTAAGACTCTACTGTCTCCATCATGTTTTTCTTGTACCTTTCAACCTGCATTTTGCAGGTAAAGTCAGATTGTGCAAAGGGCATGCCAGAGAGCAGAAGATATCTGTGCAAAGTATGCCTACATCCCTTTCCCATATATTCCCTCCACCACTTTCCCATATAGCGTTCACAAAGCCCTATGAAAGCAGAAATCAGATGGACACGCAATGGTGTGGTGGTGTTCATCATGATTTAAAATGAGTGCAAGTTGTGTTTGCATCTATCCATGAGGAAACTAATTTCCCCAAGAAGAAGCATAGTTCCCATTTCAAATGCAGTAAGAAGGCAATGGTGTTCTGAGAAACAGAACAGCAAAGGAACCCTATCATATTCTTCCTTATTTGTATAATGTTTTTCTGTTAGCCAGTTATATACACTGATAATGAGAATATTAGAAAAGTAGAGCAACCAATACCTGATTTTCCTTTCAGTCCTTCCTTATTCATTGGTAAGACAAAGGTTGAATGTATTGCTGGAATGGAGAAGTGTCAAGAAGTGATATGAAAGCATTCAAGTTACTTTTGTGTAGCTTTTCTGTGGTTCCGGTAGGAACAAAATAAATATGTGTGTCAGTGCTACTATTTCAAAGTGCACAATATTTGTGATTCCACATAGGAATTAAATTTTCTTATATCTGCCCTTAAAACTGGCAATCCCCAATATAAAGATGAATGTAAAATTCATGCTAATATTTCAATTTTTTGTTTACTTACAGTGACATTAAATAATAAATAGAAAATATCATAGCAATTAGAGAGAGGTCATATGGAAAGGGAAAAAGTTTTATAGTTTTGTATGCTTAATGGGAGTTTTTTGTTTGGTTTTGTTTTTCATTTTGAACATTTAGATTTTGTCCTGGGTCCTACTAATTGTGTAGGTGACTTTGCATCCAGGGACTGCTGAATCGTCCAACAATCTCCGGGAAATACCTACTCTGGGAGTCATTCCATGGTCATGATACTAATATACTAGATATTCGGCATAGTGTTAGCCATCTCCAGAGGAAATAATTGTTTTTCCAGAGTAAATAAGTGTGTAGGAATGTGGATTCAAACAGGAGCAAGGTTGGAAAGGCTTGAAGAGCAGTGCGAAGGAAGTGGCTTCCTGGATACTAGACACCAAGTTAGTTTAACAAGATGTTTGTTGTTTGCATAAGCTTATTAACATGATCATCTTTTGCAAGTATATATATATACAATGGGAGAATATTATCAGCTTTAATGATATGGAATTTCATTCAATTGATTCATTACATATAAATTGCTTACAACAAAGTAAGTGTTCAATAAATTTTAATAATTATCACTATGGCTGTTATTCCTTAACATTGCAAAGGATTGTGCATTAAGCATCATTATCTTCATCTTATAAATTGTAAAGTTGAAGATTAAAGGAATTAAGTACTTTATCCATGACTATGTGCCTAATAACTGACAGAACTGGACATCAAACCTATATTCATGAAGAAGATCCCTTTGTGTTTATTGAATTCCTCATCTCTAATGATCTTGTCTTTCATACCACCTTAGCCACTGACATCTATACTCCTACTATAGATCTCAATAATAGCTAATTGCACCTCCTTCATCAGCAGAGTTTCAAGCACCTCACTCTCTGACTGTTACCCTCTAATTTCCTGCCCTTTCACTCTATTGCTAGAAATTCTTTGAGATCACCTTACATGATAAATGTTACAACTAATTCTATAGTCCTTGCCTGTCCATTATCAATCTCTTGCTCACCAATCTCTTATGCAAACACTTAACCATTCCAAGTAGCTTTCTTCCTCAATCATACTCAATGTGACAAAATATTAACCATCTTTTAAATCCAAGTCCTTGCTGTTATCCATGTACCATACATTCTGTCTACCCATCACACTTCAAATTTGTCTTGAATTTCCAATCTCCCCTTGGTGATTCCAGTCAGTCTTAGTTTCCTTAGTGACTTCTCTCTCCACACTCTAGAGGGGATCATTGCACACTTTCTTCACTCCTCAGACTTCTAAAGCCAACTTCAACTTCCGTCCTCCCCATTCCTGGCTGTTGTTGACCTTGATTCTTTACAGAAAATAAAGGCAATTAATGAACTGTTCCTCATGCTGCCATAACTACCCAACTGACCCCTCTACATTTGAATCTGTGCCTTGTGCCTCGCCTTATTTTGTGGATGTTGCCATTCCTCTCATTCCTCCATTATTCAGAGGTTTTATTTTTTTTAATAATTGATTATTTCATTCTTTTTTGTGAACTTATTTTTATGTGTCCCTTATTTATTGGATCATTTCCATCACCAAATGATTTATTTCTAAAATTTGCATGTTATAAAAACAACAAATTAAGAACAACAACAATAAACCGCTAATTTAACCCCACATCACCCTCCAGTACGACCTGACGACTCTTTCTGTGAGAGTATAAGACTTCTTTTTTTAATGTTTAAATATTTTTATAGATAACACACACATGTGTGTGAGCAAGTGTGGGGGCAGAGTAAGAGGGAAAGGGAATCCCAAGCAGGCTCTATGCTATCAGTGAAGAGCCCAAGGCAGGGCTTGAACTCATGAACCTGGAGAAAATGACCTGAGTGGAAGTCAAGAGTTGGAGGCTTAACCAACTGAGCCACCCAGAGCCCAAAGACTTCTAGGGTGTAGTCTACAGATCCTCCATCCATGTCACCTCCTCCAGGTTGATCTTGAACACACTATAATCTCATTGTGATCTCCAACATTCTCCATAAGAGCTCTTATAAGGATTTTCGATTATTTCATTTTACTAAATCTAAGTTAAGTTTTTGTCTTCATTTAAAAAAAAATCAGGAGTTTACCATTCTCCATGTTGAAATATTCTCTTCACTTGATTTGTTGGTTCTCCTTCTATCTTCTCTGGCTCTTCTTTTCAGCCTACTTTGTTGGCTCAAACCTCAAATTGCTGGAGGGCCTTAGAGCTCAGTCTTCAGACACCAGTTTTCAGTGTTCACTTATTGACTAGAAAATTTCATCCAGTCTGCTCATTGTCTCTTGAAAGGCCATCTTTATGTTGACAGCTGCTGGTTTATATCTACAATCTCATTCTTTGCCCTGTCCTATAAAATAAGGTACCTACTGCTGATGTGATTCTATATTTAGATGTCTGATATTTCCCTCAAACATGACATGCACAGAAAACTCTTCTTTTTAATATTTATTTATTTATTTTGAGAGAAATTGAGAGAGAGATTTAGAACATGAGCATGGGAGGGGCAGAGGGAGATGGAGAGAGATAACCCCAAGCAGGATCTACACTGTCAGCACAGAGCCCAATGCGTGGCTCAAACTCAAAAATCATGGGATCATGACCTGAGCTGAAATCAAGTCAGACGCTTAACTGACTGGGCCACCCAGGTGCCCTGCACAAAAGACTCTTGATTCATGCTCACCCAATGTGTGTTTTCCCCATTCTTACTTATGTCAGTGGATGATTTTCAGTTAAACACACACAATTCATAAGCAAAGACTGCCAATTCTAGCTTCAGAGCATGTCCCACATCTAACCACTACTCACTTGTTTCAGCATCAGTATTAAGTCTCAGCACCTGTAATCTCCCATCACGACTATAGCAATAAAGTCTCATCTGGTCATCCTAATCTACTCTTGGGAGTTGAAAAGCTTCCTTCTCATGATGGTGCATTCCTCTGAGTAGATGAAGGGATCAAAAGGGACCAAAATGTCACAGAATATCCTACTATTTTGGATGTAGTTTTTCTTTATATGTGTTACTTTTTTTGATTAATAAACTAGTTTTCTTCTTTAAAGTGTAGTGTTTTTCTGTATTAGTCATTTGCTTAGTTGCTGCAGCTTCTTAACTGGTTTATAGAGTTCTCAAAAAGCTATTTTGGTCCTTATTTCATTGTTAATTTAGCATTTTAGTGGGGGAATGCGGGCCTAGAGTTTCCTAAATCTGCCATATTTTGATGCCACTTGTCAGTGGCATACATGTTTTTTTTAACTGAGCCATGCTAATAAGTGTGTAGTCATATCTTGTTCTTTCAATTAAGAATTCTCTAGTGACAAGTGATATCAAGCATCTTTGCACATGATTATTTGTCATATGTACATCTTCATTGAAGGGCTTTCAGCTGTTTTGCTTCACTTTTTAATTGGTTTGTTTTCTCATTGTTGAGTTTTAAGAGGATTGATATGCAACTGCTTTATTATGTGTTTTGCAAATATTTTCTCCCATTCTGTTTCTTCATCTTTTCTCTCTTTGAACATTATTTTCACAGAAGAGAAGTTCTTAATTTTATTAAAGTAGCCCAAATTAGAGATTTTTAAAATTTAATGAATCATGTTCTTTTGGGTTCCCTGACTCATTTGAATTCTTAGAATTTATTCTCTCTTGTGATGCTAGATAGATATTTGTTTCTTTTATTAAAATATAATTTATTGTCAAATTGCCTAACATACAATGTATACAGCATGCTCTTGGTTTTGGGGGGTAGATCCCCATGATTCATTGCTTACATATAACACCCAGTGATAGATCTTTGTTTCTTGGCTTTCTCTCTTATTAATATGAAAACTCCTTGAAGGTTAGTACATTATTCTGTTCATACTATGTCCCTAAACCTAGGGTATGATGTTGCGCAGATGTATTCAATTAGTAGTTGATGAATACTTGAATTATTATATGGATATATTATATATAAATATATAAATACCATATAAATATGTGTATAAATGCAAAGTGAGGTTCTAAACCAGTAGTTTCCATATATTTAACATACACCTCTATCAATAATAGAATTAACTCTCACACTCTAAATGTATCTATATGCATATCATAATTTTATCTATTTTCAATTTATATATGTACCACTATCTTAATGGAAACCATAAAGTCACTAAAAATTACAGACATATAAATACCTCACAGGAGAAAATATTTTCTCCTGAAATATCAACTTTGGAAAACACAGACTGAAACCATTATGTTCCACTATTTTCCATTTTATATAAAAGAGGGTGCTATCCCAGCCTTAATCCATATTTTTTAAGGCTGTAATTACAGATAGCAAAGTAGTTACTCCTGGGTGAAGGCGGAATGGGGAGCATATTCTTAAGTCTTTTCTATTTAATCTGTCTCTAATTCCATACCTTTTATTTTGACCGCATGGTTTCTCTTTAGTGTGGCCAATGAGGTTTTTACCTGATCTGAGAGTCTTCGAAATTCTGCTCTTCCAGGTCACTCAACACATTTCAGGAATGGCAGAGGTCCATCTAGTACAGGAAGAGAGATGAAAATTAACATATGGTCAGAAGCCCATAAATTATTTTCCATGAGTCTCAAGTCACTTAAACAGCACTGCTCAGTTGCTCTGCTTCCCAGGAGGTTCTAGTGACCTACTAAAATTCATGTCCACTCAGAACCTGTGAATGTGACCTTACTTGGAAGAAGGTTTTACACATGTAATTAGGTAAGATAAGATAAGGTTATACTCCTTTGAGGAAGGCCCCAAGTCCAATGTAACTGATACTGTTATAAAAGAGCAATTAGAACACAGAGACACAGATATTCAGGGGAAAAGGACAACTGAAGATGGAGGCGGAGGTTAGGTTGGAGTGATGCACCTATCACCAAGGGCTACCAAGAATGGCCAGCCACCCGCAGAAGCTAGATGAGGCAAAGGACATTCTTTCCTAGAGCCTTCAGAGGAAATATGACTCTGATGACACTTCAATTTTGGACTTCTGTGATTCTTTAAAATTCCACAATTTCTTTGAACATTATTTTTTTTAAATTGCTACTACTAATATTTGGCAATAACAATTAATAATTAATAAGTAATAAATGCATCAGGTTTTTCCCTAAGTGCTTTTACATGTGAAGATTATTTAAAGGAAACACAGCCACCTAAGAAGCTATCATTTTCACTTTTCAAGTTGACCTTTCACTGACCAGAGTGAGAAAGTAGTTAAAGTAATTTTAGAAAACCAGCAAGTGTCAGAGCAAGGACTTTCATTCTGGTTTCTGTTACTCCAAAACTAAGGTTCCCAACAGAAATATTTGAAGTAATATTTTCTTTTTTGTTGTTAATGTTTATTTAATTATTTTGAGAGAGAGAGAGAGAGAGAGAGAGAGAATGAGTGGAACGGGTACAGAGAGAGGAATAGAGAGAATCCCAAGAAGGATCTGTGCTGTCAATGCAGAGCCCTATGTGGGGCTTGAACTCATAAACCATTAGATCATGACCTGAGCCAAAATCAAGAGCCAGATGCTTACCAGCTGAGCCACACAGGCATCCCAGTAAGATTTTCAAGGTACAGTTAAATATTCATTTTGCTGCAGCATGTCTAAATATGTGGCCACACTTAATTTTTAGCAAAAATTGGGCACACTTAGGCAGTCTATAAATACATACTGAATGAATGAACACATGTTGCATTTTTTATAAGATCATATTTCTTAATGGTTTTCACTGTGATGTGTAGAATTACATCTTAAAATGAGAAGAAATACTGATTTTCCTTCATAGTGTCTGTTACCCAAAATCCACCCTCCTTTCTAATGAAAGTAGCTGCCTCCAAAAAGTACAGAAATCAACACAAACATTTATAGGGGCCTCTAAGACCCATAAACTACTCACCAAGCATGAAGAGCTTTTCTTCTAAGAATGCTCAAATGGATTATAAAACAATACATTACTTTTATGTTCTCATGGCTCATTAAATCTTTTTTAATGCAGTATTCTTTTGTATCAGTAAGTTTTGAGTATGCCAAAATAGTGGCACTTGCTCTGGTTTTCATTGCAGTGGGGGGCTCTTAGTCAATTGCTTCTATCTTTTATTGTTACCTCAATAAGCAGTATTAACTCAGCTTAAAAACACTGAACTAAGAATATCTGCTTTAACTAAAGCAAGGAAAGATTTTGGGTCTTGCTCCTCTGACAGAAATATGAAATCCTTACTGCATACTTAAGCCCTCCTATTCAAAAGCAGCAAGCAGCAAATCAAATGCTTGAGTTCCTTGTATCATGGATTTAAGAATATAGGGTCTTACTTGAGAATTTTGTTAAATTATGTCCTCCAAAAAGATATGCTGATTTCTTAACTCCCAGTACCTATGAATGTGACCTTATTTGGAAATGGGGTCTTCGCTGATGTCATCAATTTAAGATAAGATTGTACAGTAAAACTTTGTATTCTGAGTAACTTGTTATGGGAGTATTCCACAAGACAAGCAAAACATTTCCAATAAATGTTAACTTGATGAAGGAGCAATGCCTTACACTATGAGTAGTACATGATGATGAACACCACATGATCATAACTGAGCCAGTGGTTCTTCTCTCTCTCTCTCACTGTGGGATAGTGGGTGATTGTCTCCCGTGTTTGGATGCTTGGTCTCAGGCAGTAGTGTTTGGCAGAAATCAGTGATTTTTCAGAATGTGGAAATGTGACCCCAACGGGCACTAGTGTAATTTTTGTCCCTTCAAAGCACCTATGGACGGTCCTTTGCTTTTTCTATGTAAGAGTAAGCTTAGGATCACTTTGCTTCATTCTAGGTCATTGGATAAGTTCCTTGTTAAAGTTGCCTGAAAAGAAAAAGATTCCATTGAGCCAGTAGATAGCAATAATTCCGTTAGTGATAATGAAAGTCATCTTTCACAATAATCCTTCTATTTCTTGTCTTTCTCAAACCAGCCATGAAAGCTTTCAAAGGTTAGTGCAGGTTAACTTATTTTTTTTTACATTTCGTATTTTCTTTATTATTTTTATATTACAGTATTGTAAGCATATTTATATGACTATTTTGGGGTTGTGGAACAAGTCATATGAGTTTCCATTATTTTTTATGGGGAAATTTGCTTTGACATACATGTTCTTTAGATTACAGAATGTTTCAGAATGAATTATGCTCACAAACCAAGGTTTTACCTTATTCCACTAGAGTGGGTCCTAACCCAAAATGTTCCTGTAAGAAGAGAAGGCAGACACACATAAAGCCAAATCCCATCAGAAGACAGAGACAGAGAGAAAAGACAACTATATGAAGACAGAGGCAGGAACTGAAGTTATGTTTGTAAAAACCAAAGTATGGTTGGGGCTAGCAGAGATGGGATGAGACAAGGAAGGATCCTCCCCTAGAGTCTTCAAAGGAACATGGTCCTGCCAACACCTTCATATTGAACTTGTAACCAGCACCTTGATATTGAACTCCTAGTCTCTAGAACTTTGAGACAAGAAATCCCTGTTGTTTTTAAGCCATTCAGTTTGTAGTACTTTGTCATTACAGTCTTAGACTACTAAAATAGCATCTAAAATTTTCCTACTATTTCCACATTGAGATGATTATATGTATCAAGGATCCTAGTAGATACATATTTCCTATTTATCTTTCATATTAAAAAACATGGGGCCCTGAATCTAACCAAGAAGGTTTCTAGCTGCTGAACAGTTCTTAGGTCAACCAATGAGTATTTGTTGTGTATTGAGGCCTCTCTACTGCCTTAGCTGCCACAGGGAATCAAATATAAGCCATAGGACATTTGCCCCCCAAAATTATGAGCGTCCGGCTTCAGCTCAGGTCATGATCTCATGGTTCATGGGTTTGAGCCCTGCATTGGGCTCTGTGCTGACAGCTAGCTCACAGCCTGCTTCAGATTCTGTATCCCCCTCTCTCTCTGACCCTCCCCGGCTCACACTGTCTCTCTCTGGCTCTGAAAAATAAATTTCAAAAATTTTAAAAAATTATGAGAGGCATATATGAAACATTTGAAATTTCCAATTTTTTTTATTCAGTTCTCCTAGGGAGTTGGTTTTCTGACATTCTGCATGTATATTGCATGTGGCATACTGCTCTCTTCCTGTAATCTGGTCACTGTTTGCTCTATTGGACATGAAGTATTCCTCCCAATTCAGTTAGCAGAACATGTATGTTGCAGTTATATCAGTCCTATTGTTTGAATGCTGCAACAGACCCTCTACAGCAGCCATCAAAGTAATCGTAGCGTGGTGATTTAGGCTATCGTTATCCACGGAAGACAAATTATGTACAATTTCACTTTCTGACTAAGCTGGAAACATCTTCCAGAGAATGTGTTCCCTATATCTTGTCTTCATATCGCATCTAGAAAGTAGGCAAAATACCCTCTCCCTATATATATATATATAGATGTATGTTGATATGCACAATATAGTTTCACTGTGGTTTCTTCTGTCTGACATACCCACCAAGGAGATAGCATATATTCTTAAGCAGGCTTTCAATTCATAGAGCCTGTCACAAAGCCTTTGGTGATTGTAATAAACTCATGTTTGGTTGAATACTAAGCTTTCTAAGATATTTTCTGGGAAATGGTGATTTTTTTAAATTATGGTATAACCAACCAATAACATATTAGTTTCAGGTGTATCACATTATGATTCAAAATTTGCATACATTGCAATATGATTTTTTACATTTTTTTAAGGTAGTCATATCTTGGCACTCACATAATATAGCCTGGTCTCCAGACAATAGGCTGGTCCAGGAAAAAGTACCAGTATTCATAACTGTTCCATTCACCAGAAATTTGGAACTGAAAATTAATGGGAAACAGAAAAATAAGGTCTGCTTGAAAAATTAGAAGGAAAGCAACATATATGGAGGGATAGAGATAGAAGCATAAGATACTTTCTGAAGCCTATGGGTTTTTTCTTGGTCAGTTCTCATAGAATATAACAACTTTGTCAAAAGCCAAGTGATTATTTGTGTAAAGCTGAGTTGTAAAAATAAGCCCTAAGTCTTATACAAACTGTGCATAATCCTCAGCAAAACTGCAGGACTTTAGCAAACGCACACGGACCTTAGCAAAATCAAAGGCTCAGTTTCTCCTCAAAAGTGCATCCTAACAAACGGCTGAGAAGGCCTTAACTAGTCTGGTAGGATATGTGGCTTCAACATAAGCTGGCCACAAAGAGGTCTAGCTAGCTTAATGTGTATTGTAGTTTGGAGAAGACACATACTTTTGGTTTTGTTTTTAATGTAGTTGACCCTTGAGCAATGTGGAAGTGAGGGGGACTGACCTCCTCCCCAGTATAAAATTCATATATAACTATTGGCTTTCCCAAACTTAACTACTAGTGACCTACTGTTAACCAGAAACCTTACCAGCAACACGAACAAGCAATTAACACACACTTTGTTATGTTATATGTATTATATGCTGTATTCTTACGATAAGGTAAGCTAGAGAAAGAAAATGTTAAGAAGATCTCAAGGAAAAGAAAATGCATTTATAAACCTGTACTTTATTTATGAAAAAAAAATCTCAATATCATGTAAGTGAACATGCATAGTTTAAACCCCTGTCGTTCAATGGTCAACTGTAGATATAAGCTGAATCTGCAGGACTTGGGACTGTTGAAGATAAGGTTTTGCAAAGCAGGTATGGACAAAGGAAAATAATTTTGACCATCATGGAAATTATCTTTGCAGAAACAGGACTTTAAGACAATAACTACTAGTAAGCAATTCTTTCCATGTTAACGTGCAAGACAGCTAAGTTCTTTTTTTTTTTAATGTTTTATTGATTTTTGGTACAGAGAGAGACAGAGCATGAGAGGGGGAGGGGCAGAGAGAGAAGGAGACACAGAACTGGAAGCAGGCTCCAGGCTCTGAGCTAGCTAGCAGCACAGAGCCTGACCCGGGGCTCGAACCCACGAACGTGAGATCTGACCTGAGCCAAAGTCGGAGGCTTAACCGACTGAGCCACCCAGGCGCCCCTCAAGGCAGCTAAGTTCTTTGCGCTCTACAGAACACATGGAGTTCTAGCAACATTTTAGGTTTAAATTTTATGGCCGTCCAAGATAGGTAGCACTAGCTCAACTGATCCAAATTAAATTCTGCATTTAGGATCACACTGGGGATATTCTGGAGATTAATTTTGTTTTCAGGGCAAAGTGGCAACCTTGCAACCTGATTTTAAGTTAAGTCATAACTTTTTAACTGCTAGGAGGGAAAACTCATCTTTAAGGTGTAAATTTCTTAGGCCTAAAAATTTCCATAGCAAGAAAAAATGGAAACACTCCTATGGCATAGGATAGTTCCACACAATCCATAGTGGTGCAAGGACAGTACAATTGGTGAATTTGACTATGCAGAGTTTCAGCATTGGCCACTAAATATAATGTGGCCCTGAACTTGCTTTAGTGCTTATTTGTTGTTGTTTTCTTTTGTTTTTCTTGATGAAAGGGTTTTGGATTTTGTCAAACACTTTTTCTGCATCTATTGAGATGATCATATGGTTTTGCCTTTTATACATTTTTCTCTTAATAAAAAGATGTCATGTTGATTGATTTTCTTTTGGTATGTAATTTAAACCAACTTTGCATTCCAGAAATAAATAATGCGTAATCCTGGATAAAAGATGATTTAACTGATGGTTTTACAATACTTTTTATATGTTGCTGAATTTGATTAGCTGATATAATGAGGATTTTTGCATCATGTTAGCATGAAGTTTACATTTCTTGTGATATCTTTGCCTGATTTTAAAATGACATTAGTACTGGCCTTTTACAATGAATTGAAAGTGCTTTAGTATTTGGAAGGATTTTGAAGGATTGATATGACTTTTTTTTAAACATGGTAAAATTCATCGATGAATACAGGACAGGAATTATTTTTCAAAACCATTGCAGAGCTAGTGGAAATACCTCAGCATCCCAGATTAGTGGAAAGCATTTACCTTACTGATTCAATTTATTTTGTTCTTCTACGTCAGTTCATATTTTCTCATTCTTCTTGAGTTAGTTTAGGTAATTTGTTTCTTTCTAAGAATGTGTTCATTTTATCTAAATTATTTAACTTTCTGGCTTAAAATTCCCTTACCCTAGGGTCTACTTTGCTATTCTCTCTTTCATTCTTGGTTTCAGTATTTGATTCATCTCCTTTTCACTCAGCCCATCTGGCAAAAGATTTGCCAATTCTGTTCATCTTTTCAAAGAACTAATTTTTGACTGCAATGATTCATTTTCTATTGTTCTCTCTCCTCCATTTTACTATTTCTACTCTAGTCCCCCCCCACCCCCACCCCCTTGGTTCTACTTGCTCTGGATCTTGTATTCTCTTCTTTTTTCAGTTTCTTAAGTTCAAGTTCAAGTTATTGACTTGAAATTTTCCTACTTTGCTAATAAAGGGAGTTACAGCAATGATTTTCTGTCTGGACAACATTTTAGCTATACATTAGAAGTATTATACTTCATTATTATCATATTCACTTATCTCAAAGTAATTACAAAATTCCCTTATGATTTCTTTCTTGTTTCATTTGTGATAAAGAAGTTGCAACAATCCAGCCATTGTTACGTATTGGGTTGTTTAATTTTCAAGTATTTGTGGATTTCCTGTTTTTCTGCTTTCTACTTCTAACCTAATTCCATTGTGGTAAGTATACTTTTTTTTATGATTTCAATAATTTCTAAGTTGAAAGAGGCTTGTTTTATAGCCTAACACTTGATCTGTCCTAGAAAAAGTTCATGTACACTTGAGAAGAAATAAATTCTGCTGTCTTTTAGTGAAGTGTTGTTCTGTTGTTCTATAGGTATTTATATCTAGGGGTATAGAAAGTTAAGCTTTTTTCTTCTTTACTGATCCTTGCCTAGTTTTTTTGTTGTTGTTGTTTGTGTGTTTGTTTGTTTGTTTTTGAGAGAGACAGAACATGAGTGGGGGAGGGACAAAGTGAGAGGGAGACACAGAAGCAAAAGCAGGCTCTGAGCTTTGAGTCACAAATGGTGAGATCATAATCTGAGCTCAAGTCAGACACTTAACTGACTGAGCC
This sequence comes from Suricata suricatta, assembly GCF_006229205.1. Taxonomy (NCBI): domain Eukaryota; kingdom Metazoa; phylum Chordata; class Mammalia; order Carnivora; family Herpestidae; genus Suricata; species Suricata suricatta. Next base: position 22,517,756 of record NC_043710.1, on the reverse strand, counting down.
ACCCAGGCTCCCTTCCTTGCCTAGGTGATTTTATCCATTAAAAGTTGAGTACTGATGTCTCTGTTATTTTTGAATTATTTTTCTCTTCAGTTATGTCTACTTATGCTTCATACTTTGGGGGCTGTGTTGTTATCTGCATAAATTATTATAAATGGCAATGTCTGTCTGTTGGATTGATCCTTTAATACCATAAAATCCTTTCTTTATCTCTAGTAACAATATTTGTCTTAAAATCTATTTTCCCAGTACTAATATAGCAACTCCATTTATTTTGTTTGCTCTTTTACAGTAAACATTTTTTGACCCTTTTATTTTCAAAATATTTGTGTCTTTTAAGATAAAATGTGTCTCTTATAGACTATACATTTGGATCATTTTTTAAATCTATTGTGTCAATTTCTGTTTTTCCACTGGAATATTTAAATCATTTATATTTAATTCAATTAACTAATAAGATATGATTTACATTTGCTATTTTGTTATTTGTTTTCCAAAAGTTCTAATGTCCTTTTTGCTCCTCTGTTCCTTCATTTTTTTACCTACATATACTCCTGGTATACTATTTAATTCCTTCTTGTTTAATGTACCTTAGTTTTTGAATTATTTTTGCTTTGATTGCCATTGGGCAATAATTAACACTTAAAAGTTAATACAATTTAGTTCAATTTAGTTTAATTTCAGTAACATACCGAACTTTGCCACATTGTTGCTCCATCCTCACATTTTGTGCTATGATTGTCAAACAAATAAAAATCTTTATAAATTATAAGCCCATCGACACATTTTATAGTGGTTTCATGGAGCTATGCTTGTATCATATAGAGAAAAAAACTTTACAAACAAAATACACTTATGCTGCCCACCTTTTATATTCTTTATATTTACAAATGTAGTTAACATTACCAGGGCTTCCTACTTCTTGTAGATTCCAATTAGAATATAGTGTCCTTTTAATTTAGCCTGAAATACTTCTTTTAGTACTTCTGGTAGGACGGACAAGCTGGTGACAGTTTCCCTCTCGTTTTGTTTATCTAGGAGTATTCCTTATTTCTCTTTCATTCATTGTTGCGCTGGATATACAAATCATTACTGACAGGCGTTTTCTTTTAGCACTTTGCATATGCTTTTTCACTACCTTCTGGTCTCTACGAACTTAGAAAAGAAAGTAAATAATAATGTTATTAAAGATGTGTTATACACAATGGGTCACTTTTCTCTTGAGGCTTTCGCCATTCTCTTTTTCTTTTTATCTGTTTATTTATTTTTTTTATCTTTGACAGTTTAAGCAATGCCTAGTGGTCTAGTGTAGATCTACTTCACTTAAAATTACATGGATTTCACTGAGAATCTTTGAATTTTACATTGATTTTAAATCAAATTTGGGCAGTTTTAGCACAATATTTCTTTAAATATTCTTTCTGCTCTTTTTTTTTCTCCTTTCTTTCTGGATCTCTTATTATACCTATGTTGGTGTGCTTGATGGTGTCCCATAATTCTAAAAATGTTCATTTTTCTTTATTATTTAAGACTGGATCATCTCAGTTGACCTATAATCAAGTTCTCTGATTCTTTGGTCGGCTTAAATCTTCATAGAGCTACCCTAGTACATTTTTTTTCATTTCAATTATTGTACATTTGAACTCCAGAATTTTTCTGATTCTCTTTTTTAAAATAATTTCATTATCTTTATTGATATTTTCTATTTGATTAAACACATTTTTCCTCAGACTTCCATTTAATTATTTTTATAGTCCCCTTAATTCTCATTAGTTCTTTGAACATACTTGAAATAGTTTATTTACTGCTTTTGTGTAGTCAGTCTAACATCTGGGCTTTCTCAGGGACAGTTCCTACTGACTATTTTGGGGTTTTTTTTCTGTTTTGGGGCCACACTATCCTGTTTCCTTGTATGTCTCGCCCATTTTTTGTTGTTGTTGAAAAGTGGATATTTTAATGATATAACGTAGTAACTAAAATCCAAGTGTCCACACTTCCAAGATTGATTTTTTGGTTGTTACAATTTACGGTTGTTGCTATTTATTTAATGACTTGAATGGGTGAATTCTATTAAGTCTATGCTGTTTATCATGTATGGATACTGAGGTTTTTTCTCATTTAGCTTAGTAATCAGCTAATTATTGGAAAGAGCTTTCCTTAAACATTTTAATCCAATATGTGTTCCATCCTTTGCCAAGGGATTATGTGCATATGTGTGTGCATGTGTGCATATGTGTACACACATGTGCCTGCCTTCAACATTATGTGTAGTTCTCACCTCTGCTTTTTACTTTACCCTTTGCCTAATGCAGAACATCAGTGTCCACCATAAATGGAAGATTTGGACCTTCTCAGGTCCTCCTTGGTAGGTATATACCCCTAAAATGTGTGTGGCCTTCTGGTTCTCCAGGAATATTTCAGAGCTTTTCAAGGCCTCCTGTGAACATGTTATTTCCCAGATTTCCATCTAAGTCTTTTGGCTAGCCTCTTTTTTGTCACAACTGGTATCACTGCCTCAGTAGCTGCAGTGTTAAACAATTTGTGCTCATTGTTTTTGACAAACACCTTGGAGATAGAGATTTTCTCAATTGAGCTATTTCTGAATTAGATCAAATAGAGACAAGATCCATGAATGTGTCTTTTCAAAAGACCAGCCTGACAGTTTAAATTACGATAAGTCTCTGGGAATGAGGCTTTCTGAGAAATTCCAAACCCATTTGGCTTCTAAAAATGGTTTCTAGGCTGTTCTTTCTACAAATCATTTGGTCTGAAGCTCTGCTGGTTTTCAAGGCTACTGCAGAGAAAAGGTTGAATCACCACAAAACTCACCATTCTTAATGAAATTTAAGCATTTTTTCTTAAACACCCTCTTTCTGAATTGTTATTGCTTTTGGTTAACTTCAGAGTTCTGAAAAAGTTGACTTTGACAATTCCTCCAGTGTTCTCATTCCTAGAAAGGAGTAGATTTTTGAAATCTAAATTCTGCCATTCTGAAAGTGCTTCTGACCAATGTTACTAGAATTTTAATATTAAGTTTGTACTACACTATGTTATTTTTTGAGAACCTTTATGATATCTTTTGAGCCCACTGTAGTATGCCTCTGGGAAAAGACATCTTTTGACCATAAGAAGCTTAGATTCTTGTGATAAATAATTGTATTAAATGCTACATCTGAGATATACATAAGAACACAATTTGGTGAGCAACTGTTTGTGAGCCACACACTGTACAAAGATTTTGTAAGGTTTATCTCTTGAAATTCACACATAAAGCCTATAGGATTGATAGTTAATACTTTATTTTACATATAAGGAAACTGAGGTTTAGAGAGGTTATTTAATTTTCCTGGGGTGTGAAGTTTTGGAAAAGGGTTAGCTGACATTTGAAAGTAGAGTTTTTGGACTCCAAATTTAGAGCTCCTTCTTGCACTGTGTACTATTTTCCATGAAGAAATCATGAAATGATCAGGGACATGAATGAAAATGGAAAAATATAGATTGATAGACTTAATGATAAAAAAGAATAACATAATTGTATGTAACCAATTTCAAGTGGATTCATTTGAGCTAGAGATTTCTTGAGGAGGCCCCTCAAACCATAATGTATGCACCCAGGCTCTGTCATGGACCAGCTCTCTGTTAGGCAGTAGGGATAAAGAGCATGGGGGGAATCACATTGCCTCTTAAATAACTTCATACTATAGAGATGGCTTATTAATTCCTCTTGGAAAACACTGGTTGTCTGATAGTGCCACTTGCAAGAAATATCATTTCCCTAAACTCTCATACAAAGGATCTCTTCCTGGGCTTCCTGTGATGATAGCTACCCCATGCTGTGACTAGCCCATGAGGTCAAAGGACCATGACCGTCATATCACGTTTCTGCTTCTAGATTTTAATGGACACCAGAACTTCCAGACAAAGAAACCTACTGTCCACCTCTCCAAAGCCTCTTCTGAGAAAGTAAATAATCACGCATATCTCTAGGCACAAGAGATGGCCAAGGAGCAGCTTTGTGGAGTATGTGAGCCTAGGTGAATAGGCTATGGTATGCAAGTATATTTCTGAGCCCCTTGTAATGCTGAATGAGAAAGAGAAGGAAACAGTTGAGCCAAGAGCTAAGTACTAGCTATCCTTAGGTTACCCACAAAAGACATTGAGGTTTCTAATTATAATTTTGGCCTTTCAAATTATTTTGAAAATATATATGTAAAATATGTTAAGATAGCAGATAAGGGGCACCTGGGTGGCTCAGTCAGTTAAGCATCTGTCTGACTTTGGCTCAGGTCATGATCTCACAGTTCATGATTTCAGGCCCTGTGCTGACAGCTCAGAGCCTGGAGCCTGCTTTGGATTCTGTGTCTCCCTCTGTCTCTGCCTCTGCCTCTCTCTCTCTCTCTCTCTCTCTCTCTCTCTCTCTCTCTCTCTGTCTCTCTCAAAAGTAAATAAACATTAAAAAAATATGTGAGGAAAAAAGATTACATTAAGAAAGAAGAACATTTTATTAGCTTCATACATATATCTATGTATGTATCTATATCTCTATTTTCACACTTGTTTCATGTTGTCCTACAAATGTCGAGAGCAGAACTATTGGAAAGAATTCTGTTGAGTCCACTGAGGAAAGCTTGCCCTGAACCCCAGAGTTTGAACTGGTGAGTCATTGTGTTGAAATGTTAAATGCCTGAAGGAAGGTTTTGTTAATTCCTCCCTCTCTCTAACACTTGAAATTTAAAGTTATACCAGGGCAGAATTTCTTGTAATTTAGGTTGTACCATTTTACTTCTAAATTATAAATTACTCTTTCCTCTGATTAATTTTTAATATGTTATTTACTTGAAAATTAAGTACAGCATAGTGTAGTTGCCAAGAAGTAGGCCAAGGGAATGAGTGAATAGTAGATTTCCTGTTAACAATTCTGCATGATATATGGCATGGAAAAGTAATCAATTTTGATTGGAGATATTGTCTCCAGGGAAGCTAGTAAAAATGAGCTTCTTTCCTTCTTATAGCAATATTATTGAAGCTACTGAAATTGGGGTCATAAAGGGTTGATAGTTATTCTTTGGAGACTTTCTCTTCATTACGTCTCTAACTCGACATATCTTTTCTAAATGTGTACTTGCTACATTGCTTCAGAAGACTGAAACTTGTCTTTTAAAAAATTGAGTTTTTTGCTTTTTTTGGTTTTCTTTTTATGTATTGCAGGCAGGAACATATCGAAACTGAGGTATTTACTGTACCATAATTTATGACGAATGCTCAACGGTAATCGCCGTTGGAACTAAAAGATTTTCTAAACGTGAAAATCATAACATCTAACATATTTAAAAAATGAGAAAAAATACCTGTCTAGGCTACTGATTATCCATTTAGGTAGGATCTCCACATTTAGTCTTGAATTTCCTTTTTTCTTAAAAAATATTTATTGATTTTTGAGAGAGACAGAGACAGACCAAGAGAGAGAGCAAGCAGGGAAGGGGCAGAAAGTGTCCCAAGCAGGCTCCATGCTGTCAGCACGGAACCCAATGCGGGACTCAAACTTCCAAACTGTGAGATCATGACCTGAGCTGAAGTAATATGCTTAATCATTTATCCACACAGATGCTCCATCTTGCACTTCAACATAGACTTGTTTGTCATCAGCTTTATCACGTCTCATACACAAAGAAGTCTCTTTCTTTGACTCTTGAGCACCCCCAGAGACCTTAGGCACAAAGCTTTGTCTGAAATATTCCAAGCGCCAGGCTTAATCTCTTACTACAGCATGCTCAGGGTCTGGGAGCCAGTTGCTTTATTTCACTGAACCCTCAGTCTCCAATATCCAAAATCAGTAAGTCACATATTATCTCTCAAGTCTCATCTAGATAGAAATATCAGATACCAGTATTTTTTCTCTCTAGATTAAGAAACAGTCCTGAGATAAATTTATGCATACCTACACATACCATGAGGGTATATTTTAAGAACATTTCTGTTATATAATTTTAAAACCTCTAAAACTGAATTTGAGTGCCTTGTTGTTTTCACCTGTCATGTGAAAAAACTAAGATCAGAGAGTAAATGATTTCCAGGTCACTCAGCTCATAAGAGGCAGAGCAGAACTTGATATCAGGCTTTCAAATTCTTAAATCTAGTACTTTTTTTTCCCCCCATTTTACAAGTATTTCTCACTTTGTCTCAAGTGTCATAGTTTATTTTACAAATTTCTTAGTGGCTGTAATAATGTATTGCCTTAATGGCTGGATCTTATAGTATAAATGTAATAAATTATAAATTATATGCTGATTTTCAACATGGTTAGAAATATTGCATCAGGATAGCTATGGCCTACTCCTCACCTTCCTCTGAAGGTGTATTTACATCAGACTAAAGCTATGGTCCTAGTTGATGAAAGTAGGAATATATTCTTCCTTTAAATTTTATTTATTTTTTTTTATTTTGAGAGAGAGAGAGAGAAAGAGAGAGCACAAACAGGGCAGGGACAGGGTCTTGGGGAAAAAGAGAGAAAGAATCCCAAGTGGGCTTCATGCTCTCAGCCCCAAAGCAGGGCTCAAATTGATGAACCACCATATCAGGACCTGAACCAAAATGGTCACTTAACCAATTGAGCCACCCAGGTGCCCCTAAGTGGGAACTGTATACTTACATTTGGACTGAATTTAAAATGGAAACAGTTTTAGAATAGCCATAAAGTTTGGAGACAAGCCAAACAAATTTCCTACAGATGTTAGATACCACAGTTAACAATGGACCATAATTGCCATCTCACAGAGCACTGGACATTCCTTATCTTGAGCTCTTCAAGACCCTCCTTTTTTTTTTTTTTTTTTTTGTCTAGTATCCAAACTCTTCTCCTTATTCTTCAAATTTTTCTTAGACTGCTTAGTTCACAGCAACTCTTTATTAAACTGTCTTAAATGCTTCCAGTCATACCCACAATAAAACCCAAAGCCCTTACCATGCTCCACCCACACAAAACTTGATCTTTTTATTTGTTTGTTCGTTTTATTCCTGGTACACACTGAATTTACTCATGCCCTCATGCCTCTACACCTCCCTTTCCTTGTGCCTGGGGCACCCTTTGCGTGGGATTTCATGCATCCAGCTTCTTACTGTCATGTATTCTCTTTTCAGTGAGCCCTTCTCAAGCATTCCATCCAAAGTCAGCCAATTCACTATCACTTCTATTGCATAATCTTCTTTTACATAGTTTATTTACTTGATTACTTGTGCCCTAAAGGTCTCCTGCATCTTCCTTTCACAAATTTGAACTTTATGATAGATGAGATTTATCTTATTCATGGCTATCTTTTCTGCATCTGGAAAGACTTGCCAAATAGTATTTGATCAGTAATATTTATTGAGGGAATGAATTGGTTGAATTGGTTTAAGCAGATGTTTGGCCTTGTTTCTGTTCACACACACACACACACACACACACACACACACACAGTTACACACCCCGTAACTTATCCTGACAAAGGGACAAATAGCTTTCTTGAGGTGGGGAGGAGGTTAGGACAATAGCCTTACTCTCCTCTGCAAAGCCATAGGAAGATAGGATCTCAAAATTCATCTTACCACTCTCCTCAAGGAGAAGGCATTTCTCTCACTTTGACTGAAGGGAGACATTCTTTTATTATGCTCTGGTTGTGTGGTGTGTCCAATGCTGATTTTATAGGTACTATTTTACTAATCCTTGCTTCAAGATGAAGCATAAATCTCCAGGACCAAAAAAAGTAAGAAAACAGTGCCGAGCATTGTTCAAAAGCATATAGTAAAGGACAAAACCATATGTGTAAAGAAAACACAAGGAATTCTCATTAAGAATAAGTGAAATCAAAATAATAGGAAGCATTTTGGCAAAAAAAAAAAAAACCTGGGAAAAGGGTGATCATGGAGAATAAATAATCCCACTAATAAAACGAAAGGAGAAACATGAAATCTATAATTACACTAAATATTGAGGACATTAGTTTTCAAAAATGTTTTGTTAATTAAAAATGAAAAACATGCTTTAAAATATGGAAATGATATCTCTTACTCAATTATGATGAATCTGAAAGGGATAAAATAATATAGTGGGTTTTTAAATTTTAAAGGAATGCCTTCATCTGCAAAACTGACATTATGATCCAGTATGCAAAGAGAATCTCAAATAATTAAAGGAATCATTTCAGATCTATAACTGATGCTAGATAAACTATAGTTATATCTATATTTAAGACAGTTTGAGATTAGACTTTTTTAAGACAGAAATTATACCTCTATTTTTCTTTGTTATGAAGAATGTCCACTTATCCATACTAAATACAATTTACTAAACAAATATTTTTCAAGAACCCAATTATGTCATGCATATGGAGAATATTGAGAGTATTAGAAATAAACATGATTATGACAAGAACCATGCCCCCAAGAAGTTTCAACTTTATTAGAGAAACAAAGAAAGGTTGAGAAATCAATGGAGGGCTTGGAAGGTAGGACAGTAGGGGCAAGACTTTCCAGGAAAAAGGGATTAGTTAAAAGTAGCAGTACGCATATTTTGCATTTGTAGCATACTTTTGAATACAAGATACTTTTTACTAGCACATATAAAGTAATTAAAAGTCTCATAAAAACATTATATGAGAGAATAATAAACACAATATAATCACCATCACACTATAACAGTGTCCCAAATTGTCTATAAAGGTATCCATAGTTATTGCATTGTTGAATTGGTGATCCTCCAGTATTGTATTGCTGTTTGAATTGAATTATTTACTGCTCTGACCAAGCTTTCTTATATACTCGCAGGGTAGTTATTATTGATCCCAGGAGACAAGGATTTGTCTTTGGTGCTGTTTTGGCATTTCATTTCCCACTTCTGCCTGATAGCGGATCACATCCTGCTCTATCTACCCCACACTGAATGGCTTCCCCTGCTAAACAATCACTGGCAGGCCTCCTCATAACAGCAAGTATTTTTAGTTATATCAAAATACATTTTTTAAATGGATGAAAATTTGGCCATATATCTGCCCAATATTTGCTGTTCACTGATGAAGAAACACTGTACCATATAAAATGCATACTGAGAAGTTCAGTGTACCTGAAATCTGTAAGAATCTCAGGGGGTGAAATTCATTTAAGAGTATGTATAAAGTTGGATGGTAAGAGTTTGAACAGGAATAAAATGGGATCAGATTGTAAAGTTTCTTGAAAACTCCACTAAGAAGGTTAAATTCTCTTTACTAAGCAATGGGAAGCACAGTTAAGCAAGGAATCAATTGACCCAAGATGTACTTTAGGAAGCTAAATATGCGATATGGGCCAGAATGAAATGGGGAGATCAGAGACAAGTTGTTCTGTTAGAATACTGTTGAGAGCAAATACTATTAGCTTAAGGAGAAGAGATGGCTGAGGGAGCAAAATGGAAGGTAGTGTCTATGAAGGTTGCGACACACTAGATCCAACACTACTTGGGATAGAAAATTTACAATACAGACTATGTCTGAAAACATCTGTTACGATAGCGAAGTGTGAGATGACACCACTTTCATCATCATCCCAACACTTTAATTTGTCTAGATTATAACCGAGGTTGAGAAAGCAGTAAATTATGGCCAAGAATATCTTTTTCCATGACTGCATCCTTCAGAGTGAGTTATTTAGGTGCTGGGTGGCCTGGGGGCTGCTAATCTTTAAGACGGGCTATGCACAAGCTATTGTGGAATCCAGAAAACTATAAGTTAATGACATTGTTTCCTCTGCTTGATGTGATTTAATGATAATCAATGTCACTTACCAACTCATTAAAAAACCTTCTTCACAGCTCATCGAAAACCAAAACCTGGGGGAGTTGAACCTTTCCAGTCAATTAAACGAAAAAGGTACCCAATGTTTTTTTCCAAATGCAATTTAAAATCCAAATACACATAAAATAATAGCAAAGTGAAAATATTTATTAGTATTTGAAACCTCTGCTTTAATTTGTTGACCAGTTTTATAAAAAGACTTAGTCTAAAAAAAGGAAAAAAAATATATAAATTGAAGGCTATTGGTCAAAGAAATTTTAAATTTTCAGTATTCATAACTTAAGCCAAGAAATTTAGAGTAGTCATGTAAAGTTGGCCTTCTTTTTTTTAAGTTTATTTATTTTGAGAGAAAAAGGGGGGGTACAAGTGGTGGAGGGGAGGAGAGAGGAAGAGAGAGGGAGTCCCAAGCAGGCCCCACATTGTCAGCGTAGATCCCCAGGACCTGTGAGATCAGACCTGAGCTGAAATCAAAAGTCAGCAGTTAACTGACTGAGTCACCCAGACAGCCCAAAAAGTTGGCCTTATGAATTGCAAATACATCTTCTATTTCCTAATAGAAGGCCATTTTCAGTTTAATCTTTGGAGAGACAGAACTAAAAGACTATAATTATGTATTTAAAAAATTATACAATTATCTTTTTTTGTAGTTTATTCAGTTATTTTGAGAGGGAGTGTGTGTGTAAGCAGGGAAGAGGCAGAGAGAGGCTGTTTTGTCCATGTGAGGCTTGATGCAGGGCTTCATCCCACAAACCTTGTGATCATGACCTGAACCGAAATCAAGTCAGATGCTTAAATGACTAAGCTCCGCTACCGCCCATTGTTGATGAAAGCAAGCATGATACAAAAGAATACAAAACCAAAATCTATACTAAATATCTTAATTAAATCACCAAGTTAACTTTGTTATTGTTTTGGCTTTGCTTTCTGTTTTGTCTCTGTTACTTATATTACTGTACAACCCACCATTTTTCTCAGAAACCTGGTCTTAACTAGAGGGAGCATTTGTGAGACTTGTGGGAAAATTAAGTGAAATTTACTTTTACCTTCCCCTGAGTCTTCAGGAACTTTTTCCAAAGGAAAACCAATTTGTCAAAGGAGTGGAATAAAGGGATCGAGAGCCCCATAACTCAGCTGCTCTGTGTGTTCCTGAACACTCCCCACTGCTTCTAAGCAATGAGGAGAACTACTGGAGATGAAATCGAAAGGGGATTTATTTCATGTATTGAAAGAACACACATATAGCTAGTTTGGAGTATCTTCCTGCTTATTTGTAAGAAAGCTTTAATTGGCAGCATGCACAGGAAACTTCTCATGTGTCACCAAAAAGCAAAGCAAAACAAAACCCAATAAAAATGTTTCCAAAAATTGCATCAATTCAACGTCATGGAAAAATTTCCAGTTGTACATTTCTCTTGTATTTCTAGCCAACAAAATTTTAAAGTAGGTACATGGAAGAGTAATTACGTGGCTGTAATTCCATGTTAGGAACTTGTATTGGTACATTAACTGATAATAATTATCTTCTTGGCAAATGTAAACACACTTTAGAAAGATTTCTGAGTAGTAAATCAGCTTTATCTTGTGGTATCTCAAGAAAGAACTAGTCTTTTAGTCAAAACTATTTTTTAGGAAATGGGAAAGCACAAAACTGTTTTGAATGTTATAACTTTTCTTATTTATATCACAATATAGGTTGTATAGAAATCTTCTGACAGTGTGAAATTAAATATGAAATCTGGATTAACTAGTGCACACTTCTTCTTTAGTCTTTTCTGATAATTATGTCAAAAACAAATGGCCCCCAAAAAAGAAGACATGCCTATTTCCACTTTACAACTGACATACTTTACTGAGCTGATTAAAGGTCCTTCACAATCTATTCATTTCTGATGAACACTCCTGATCTGAGTGATAAGATCACAAGCTAAAAGAAAAATTCATAGACCCAGATAAACCATTGTCACATTGTAAATGTTAATATTGAACCAAAACAGTGATTTTTTTTGTGTTGTTATTGTATGTAACTACATTAATTTTGGTCTGGAAACATAGCAATTGGAATTTACATTCTATAGTCAAACAAGGTAATGTTCTCTATGACCAGTGGAGACATACTTACCAACTCCTCTGCCTCTCCAATCACATGACACTCTCCACCGTAATTAATTTTATTATTCAACAACAATGTCCCTCCCCTACATATGCCCCTTTTTGTACAGGAAGTGGATGACAGGACCAAAAGAGAAAGAGAAAATTAGGTGTTACTATCTAAAGTATGACTAAGGTTGAGAAATTAAACATTAAAAGTTTCTACTACCCCTGATTTTTATCACCAAAGACTCATTTCACTGTTCATCATCAAGTTATTATCATAAAAAATGTAACTTATTAATATATGTTTAAATAGCATTTAACTTTATGTCTTGTTTTATCTTTATCAAAGCCACATACCAATCTCAGCACGTGGTCAAAATGAGATCACCACTTTTACCACATCAGTTAAATTCTAAAATCATCAGCTGATGATACCAGCTGATAAGAATCTTATTAATTGCCAGTAAAAGCAATATCTTAGTAAGTCTGTTCGTCAGGAACAGAGAAAACATGAAAACAAAAACAAAAGGAAATAAAAAATTATACTTTCTGTGGGACAGGCACTATGACAAGTGATATTTTCATTGAGTCTATGCCTTCAGCCAAACGATCTGAGTGATGATAGTATACAGGTTTTACAGATGAAGAATCTGAGGCTTAAAAATGTATCCTCTAAGATTCCAGATCTAGTACGTGTAGGATATAAGCCTAAAACACATGCAGTCTGACTATAGAACACGTACTCTTACTCAATAAGATACATTGACATGTATAGATTTATCACAGGTAAATATACTATTTACATTAGCCTTAGAAAATCTGGAAAATATCTTGAAAATTCACAATGTTAACTTACAATTCTTAAAGGAATCAGTGTAAAAGAACTGTTATTCCACAACCCTCATTTTTCACAGATATAGTTACTGGTTTAAGAGACTATCTGGAAGTTACTGGCTTAAGATCTTTTTGTTTGTTTGGGTTTTTTTGCTTTTGCTATTGCTTTAGCTTTTTTTTTTTTTTTTTTTTTTTTTTTTTTTTTTTTTAATGTGACTAAGCTATTTGGCAAGGGCACAAGTAAACAAGATCACATAAAGGAAACTTTTTCCTGCCAAGTAACATTAAAGGGAGAATAAAAAATTAAAAACAAAAATCAAACCTCTGCGATTTATAAAATTGGAGCTCATTTTACAAAAGTGTAAATAGTTTGAGAAGCTGATGATACTACAACTCTGCCCTTAAAAAAAACATTTTAGCCTTTAATGTGGCCTATTTCACAAAAAAAAAAACCCCACCGGATATAAGTAAAATGACTTTTATTACAACATGACCCATCTATTTTTAATTGCAATTTCCTTTACTTTGCTCCAGACTCTGAGCAACATAAAGTTATGTTTACTTTTTTATGACAAATCTGTCAGATGACTTTTGTGTAAATTTAAAAGAGGCTTTGATACTAAAATATATTCAATATAATCTTATTAATGACCCTAAACCATTTGTTCAGTTAAACTTTAGCTCCAGGGTTTATGCAGCATTCACTCATGTGTAGGTCATTAAATAATCACTTACTGATTATATCTTAGACATTATTCTAAACAATGGGGATGCCATGAGGTAAGAGATTGAAGATAAAATCTGTCAGTCATGGTCTTTATTGTTTCATAGCATAGAAATATATTTAAACAAACAATTGTCATCAAATACGATACATTTTATAGTAGAATTTGATATACACTATTATGGGAACATTCGAATGAAGGGCACTGGTTTTGTTTTGTGTTTGTACTGAGTTGCGTAATGGCCCACCAGAATTTATATTGGAACCACAGAATATGACTTTATTTGGAAATAACCTTTTAGGAATGTAATCCATTAATATAAAATGAGGCCATACTGGATGAGGATGGGTTCTAAATCCAATATGACTGGTGTCCTTATTATAATGAGGGAAATGTGGATACAGAGACACAGAGGGAGGTGTGCTTTGAAGAGGATTAATATTGGAGTTATGTTGTACCAAGTGGAGGAGTGACTGGGATCACTGGATACTGGAAGAGACAAGCAAGGATCTTCTCTAGGGCCTCAGAGGAAGCATGACCTTTCTTACACCTTGATTCCCCACTTTTAGATTTCAGAACAGTGAGATAATAATTTTGTTGCGTTAAGTCTCCTAGTTGAGGGTAATTTTTAAGAAAAATTTTTTAATGTTTTATTTGTTTTTGAGAGAGAGAGAGACAGAGTATGAGCAGGGGAGGGTCAGAGAGAGAGAAAGGGAGACACAGAATCAGAAGCAGGCTCCAGACTCTGAGCTAGCTGTCAGCACAGAGTCTGATGTGGGGCTCGAACCCATGAACCATGAGATCATGACCTGAGCCGAAGCCAGACACTCAACAGACTGAGCCACCCAGGTGCCCTGAGTGTAATTTTTACAGTGGCCCTCAAACACTAATGCACATTTGGGTATTGGAAGTTTAATGGCTCTATAACAAATACCTAAAAATGTGGAAGTAGCTTTGGAATTAGGTAATGAGTAGGAAGGCTGGAAGAATTCTGAAGTACATGATTGAAAAATCTTAGATTGCCTTGATGAGAAACTTTATAGAAATGAGTGTTAGAGGCGATTTGGGTGAGGGATCAGAAGAAAGTGGAGAGTAAGATAAATCTTCTATTGTCTTAAATAATTATATATATCATCACCAACAGAATGCTGATGCAAATATTAGCACTAAAGATATTTTTAGTAAGGTCTCAGAGGAAAGAAGAAACTTGTTATTGGACATTGGATGGCAAGAGAACATTGTTACAAAGTAGCAGAAACTTGGCTAAATTGATTTCTAGTGTTGTGTGGAATGTATAACTTGTAAATCATGAACTTGGTGTTTGGCTAAGGAAATTCCCACTAAATTCTGGAAAGTGTGGTCTAGTTTCTTGTTAAGTTTATAGCAAAACACAAGGAAAAGAAATAAATAGAGGAAATAATTTCTAAGAATACATGGCCAGTATTTGGTGATTTGGGAAATTTTCAGCCCATTTGGATAGAATGTTCTGGAAAGATGTCCAAGGCTGTGGCTTAATAAACTTTTGCTGAAGAGATGATGTATGCGACACATGATCTAATCACCCATCTCAGGAGAATTTAGGAATAGAGATGGGTTGTATGGGTAAAATCTGTAGAGAACCTTTTTGTGTAATGCTTTGGATTCCCATCAACATACATAGAAGACTAACAGATTTTTGACAACGTTCTATCAACAGAAACACTGCCAGTTTGGACTGAAGGGGCCAGAGATAGGATGAAATAAAGGTATTCTGTTGGATTCTGGGATTTTCTAAGCAGGAAACAAGTTGATACAACTACTCAAGATAGTAGCATGTACTACCCTCAAGAAAAAAAGAAAAATGACTCTAAGAGAAAAGGCAGTCATCAGGTAGGTAGGCAGGTCTAGAGACATGTAATACTTGGAGTTCTATAGACAGAGAGAATGAATTGATGAGGCCTAATTGCACCCAGAAGACAGAGCTTCCATAAACCCAGGGGTGGATTGAACCACGGAAAATTTTTTCTCATGGCTGAAAACCTAATGGAATTTGCCCTGTTGGATTCCAAATTTGCTTTACATCAGTGACTCCTTTATTTCTTCATTTTCTCCCACTCAGAATATAAATGTCTATCCTATGTCTGCCCCACTATCATACTTTGGAAACAAATCATTTGTTTTCCAATTTCACAGGTTCCAAGATGGTGACAAATTTTGTCCCAGTATTGATTATACCCAGAACTTACCCATAGATGATTTAGATTACTAAGATTATAAAATTTGGAACCTTTTTATTTGATATGTATATGAGACATTGGATTTAAAGTTAATCTTCAAATGGACTTAAACCTTTTGGGATATTGGGATGGGCTGACTGTATTTTGTGGGATGTAAATATTTGGTGGCCACAGGGTGGACCCCTGCCCCCAGGTAGAACAACATCTCCTCAAAATTCTTGTCTACCCAGAACCTCAAACCGTGAGCTTACTTGGAAATAGGGTCTTTGCAGATTTAATTAATTAACATAAATTCAAAATGAGTTAAAGCCACTCTAAATTCAGCATGACTAGTGTCATTATAACAATAGGAGAAAAGTAGATACAGAGATACAAACCCATAGGGAGAAGGAAGTCATATGAACAAAGAGGCACAGATTAGAATTAAACTGTCCCAAGCTAAGAAATGCATCAGACCACGAAAAGCTGGAAGAGGCAAGGAAGGAGACTTCTCTAAAACCTTTGGAAAGAGCATGGCCCTGCCAACACCTTGCTTTCAGAGTCAGAGATTCCAGAACTGTGAGATATTTGTGGAAATTCATTACCATCTTAGTAAACTAACACTATGGAGACTAGGTTAGAGACGGCTTCACAGAGGAAGAAATATTTGAATTGAATTTTGAAAGATAAATATGTATTTTATAGACAGAAAAGAGAAAGCTGTGTGAGATAAGAAATGGAGACCCAAATTTAAAAAAAAAATTAGAGAAGTTTAATTTGTATAAAGCAAGTGGTGGCTTCAGGAGTTCCACAAGAACAACACAAACAGAACAATGTGTCAAAACTCTTAAAATTTTTAAAACTTTATACCATTTGGGCAATTTTGTCATAGAACCTCTAGCAATATGGCCTTTGTATGTGTAAACTTTTTAAGAAACAGCCAAACTGTTTTCTAAAGTGGTGGTTCAGCTTTTACAGGTCCTCAGTTATGTTGGAATATAACAGTTCCCATTTTTCTATGTCCTTGACAATGGGTGGTATGGTCACTCTTTTTAATTTTAGCCATATTAGTGGAGGTGTAGTGGTATCTTACTGTGACATTAATTTGCAATTCTAATGGCTAATGATGTTGAACATCTTTTTTCTTTGATATGTTAAAACTAAATAAAGTAAGTTAAAGTCCAAGATAAGACTTTGACCTCATTAGAGGTAA
>NC_043710.1:22499655-22500795 GCF_006229205.1 Suricata suricatta | reverse complement strand
GGACCTGCTAAGGCCACCAGGTGCTACTCTGTTCTTATTTTTAAATCAGGTGACTAAGGTGTGGAATGATTAAACAATTAAGTGTTGGAGTTAGGATCAGAACTATATTAAAAATAATCACACATGGTTTCCATGACACCATCTTGCCTTTCCAGCGGCAGGAAGTCTTTGCTATCTCTCAGATTTGAAATAATGAGGCTACTTGCTGGCTATGGGAATGAGTAGCATCTGCAATTAGAGAATCAAGTTGGAGGAAGAATCTATAGAACTTGATGAAAAGATAAACAACATACAATGACTTTAGAGAAGGCAAGAAGAATGGTAGAATTTGAGGCCCTGGGAGGTTTGTGCCTAGTTTATTGGAGAGGCACCTGGGATTACACATCATTGTTCTGTGTTTCTTTAGCTGGGTTATTGATTTGAAGAGGCTGTGCAAATTCTATTCTCGGTTGTAATTCAGTGGCTGGTGATGTTATGCTGAAAACACCTAATGCACCCCCTCATTCAATGAAAGAGAACTACATTGATATATTTGCCAGATTTTTGTTTCTGTTGCTTTTGTTGTTATTTTCATTTTTCTTCTCAGACTCCAGCTGTCCCTAGGTCCATCTGTTTTTATTACATTTACCATATACTGTTCAGCATGAAGCTTACTGAAAGCACATTCATGTCAATCCGCAGGT
This sequence comes from Suricata suricatta, assembly GCF_006229205.1. Lineage (NCBI taxonomy): Eukaryota > Metazoa > Chordata > Mammalia > Carnivora > Herpestidae > Suricata > Suricata suricatta. The sequence goes on along the minus strand of NC_043710.1, from coordinate 22,500,112 downwards.
GCAAAGTTGTTGCATTAGGCACCTGCAAACATTTGGAAAATTCACCAAGAGACATTTTCAGCCATTTGGGTATGGGGAAAAAAAACCAATTAGTGGATAACATAAACTCTTAATATTGTTATTCTTATTATTTTTTCAAAACCAAATGTCTTCCAGTATGTCTCCTAGAGGACCAAATCTAAGCCAAGTTTGAATTAAAAATAAAATAATAACTCGTTTTGGGTTCTCCAAACACATTAAAGCACTGGAAATTCTCTTAGCTGCCTCCAAAAGAAAACCATTCTTCTTAATGGTCATATAATTAAAATTGGAAAAATACATTTTTTACAGAGCTCTTTGTAAGTAAAAATTACCTGTGGGGAAACAATATGAGGTATTTCCAGTTGAAATGTTTTTCTCAAATAAAATTCATTCTCTCTTTCAATGCCTTCATCAACTATCATCAATAAGCATTTGT
>NC_043710.1:22490470-22499555 GCF_006229205.1 Suricata suricatta | reverse complement strand
ATTTTGATGACCTATTGGAAAAGATCTGGGACTATCTGAAGCTAGTGTGGATTTATACCAAACCCAAAGGCCAGTTGCCTGATTATACATCCCCAATGGTATTGCCTTACTCCAGGACCACGGTGGAGGATTTCTGCATGAAGATTCACAAAAATCTTATCAAAGAATTTAAATATGTTCTGGTCTGGGGTCTGTCTGTGAAACACAATCCTCAAAAAGTGGGTAAAGACCATACGTTGGAAGATGAGGATGTCATTCAGATTGTGAAGAAGTGAAACCTTCCCCTCTGCCCATCTGCCGGGTCAACCACAAGAGCTTTCCCCAAGACTAAGCACCCTACCCAAGGCCCCTTCTGGCAGCCAGTGGATCAGGATTCAGGGGAGGGAAATGGAGGCACCCAAACTGGAACTTTACCTATCTTAACTTGGTGTCACCTTGTAAATTCGACTGCATAAAGGACCTGGTAGGCCAGCCATCTAAAAAAATAAATAAATAAATAAAAATAAATAAAAATAAAAATAAGAACAATAATTCCTTCCTCCTAGAACTGTGGAGGGATCAAAAGGATAAGACAAATGAAATCTAAGTTATACACTAAGGCATACACTTTTGCGGCAAAGAATTCACTATAGGACCTGGTTCTTAAGGTTTCTTCCTGTTTCTGACTCAAATTCAAGACTGATTTCACAAAGAATTTTGCATCTTTTTTTTCTTTTGCGGGTTAATGAAAGTCACGTGTATTAAACACTGATTAAGGCTGTCATAACATATATTGTAGTTATCTTCCACTGCTTCTCCAGATCTGTTCCCATCATTCTATAAATTTTATGTGCCCTGGGGTAAGGGGAAGAAAAAGTGTCAAGACAAGTTAGGAGGATATCATCATGTTCAGGCAATAGATAATGTAAGGATCAATCGAACCAAAGCGGATATGGTGAAGAATGCTCACATTTGAGAGCTCCTGCAAATAGAAGGAAAATGTGAGGGAGTAGGGGGATTCCAAGAAGATTCCTAGGATTCTTGTTTAGAGGAAAAAAATAGAATGGCAAGTGACTTAGAAGTTTCAGAAACAGAGAACAAATTTAGGGGGCAGATACATATAAAATCTGGAAGGAAATAGATACAATAGTTTTTTCATTCACCATTGCATGATTTTAAATAGATTTTACTTTAATCATCATAGACCTAATTTTTCTGTATTTTGAGGATGTACGTCTTTTATATTAATATTAACAATGCATTGCTTTTTATGCTGTCCACAAAAACAGACTTTAAAAACAAACATAAAATAGATTATATATAAATAATAAAATATAAACCATGAGAACACTAATCAAAATAAATCTTGAGGGACTGTACTAACAAAGTTAGACTTTGAAATGATAAATACTACTGGGGGGGGAGGGGAAGGAATACTTCATGTTAATAAAAGGGACAATTCCTCAAGAGGACATAGGAATTTTAAATGCCTAGTAACTATGCTTCACACTATATGAAAATATAAAAATATATGAAAGGAGAAACAGAAAATCCACAATCGTAGTATGATATCTCACCATTGCTCCCTCAGTAATGAAAAGAACAATTAGGTTAAACCCAAATCATCCTATAGTAATTTGAACAACACGAGCAAGCAATATGATGTTTATAGAACACTGCAGCTACCCATCACAGAATGCACACTGTTCTCTAGGACACATGGAGCATTCAACAAACAGACCACATTCTGGGCCATAAAGGTAAGTCTTAATAATTTTTAAAGAATTAAAATCAGAGATCATGTTAACTGACCACAATGGAATCAAACTATGATGACTCAATAGGAGAAAGATCACTGACATAATTGAAATATTTTGAAATTCAACAGTATAATTAATTATTAAGACCTACATTAGAGGGAAATATCACAGAGATAATTAGAAAATATTTTTGAACTAAATTAAAATAAAAATGCACCCAGTTAAATTTGTGGCGTTACTAAACCAAAGTTTACAGGGAAATTTACAGCAATGTTTATGTTAAAACAGAAAAAATAAGATGAAAGGTAATGATATAAGCTTCTACCTTAGGAGACTAGAAAATGTGAGTAAATTCACTTCAAAGTAAGCATAAGAAAGAAAATAATAAACTTGAAGAGCAGATATCAATGAATGAGAAAACAGAAAACAATGAGTAAAATTAGGTTGGGGGAAAGCCATTGATTGCAAAAGGATTTAAGTGATTGAAATATTCTTAATGTTGATTGTTGTATTAGTCAAATGACCACATATTTTCGTCAAAACTCATCAAACAGTATCCTAAAAATGGATTTACTTATACATCAGAAAAGCTCTTTTTAAAAATTACTTACATTATATATTTCAAGTACAAGGCCTTAATGTTTATATGTGCTTTAACTTATGCTCACATTCAGTGGCTGGACTTTTCACTTTCTTGTCATACTTGAAATAAGAGTTTTTACATTAAAATAGTTTTCAATTTATAGAAAAGTTGCAGAGTCGTTGTACACTCCCAAATCCTGTTTTCCTTATTGTAAATATATCAATATGGTACATTTGTCACAACTAATGAACTGATGCTGATACATTATCGTTAGTCATACCTCATACTTTTTTTTTATATTTCCTTAGTTTTTACCTAATGTTCTTTTCCTCCTCCGTGGTCCCATCCAGGATCCTATAGTACATTTATCTGTCATGTTTCCTGAGCCTTGACCATGTTTCTCAGACTTTGATTTTAATGACCTTAGCAATTTTGAGGAGTTAGATATTTTATAGATGCTCCATAACTGAGATTTGTCTCATGTTTTTCTTATGATTAGGCAGGGATTATGTGTGAGTTTTGGAGGAAGTCCCTAGAAGTAAATTAGTTCCATTTTCATTCCAACACATTAAGAGTATATACTCTTGACTCATTGTCTGGCTAAAATTTTTTAGGTTTCTCCATTGTAGAGTTATTCTTTTTTCTTTTTCATGCTGTGCTCTTTGGAAGGAAGTCACTATGAGCAGCACGCATGTAGAGAGTGGGGAAATATGCACAAGTCCTTGAGAGCAGAGTATCTGCATATATATTTTGGAATTCTTCTTCATAGGAAATGTGCTTCTTCCGACCCCATGCTATGGCCTGATGTTTGCATCTCCTCAAAAGTCATGTTGAAATCTTCATATACAATATGATGGTATTTGGAGGTACACCGTTAGGAAGTGCTTAGGTCATGAGAATGGGTAAGTTTTATAAATGGGATTAGTGTTCTTATAAAAGATTCTACAGAGCTCCCTACCTCTTTCTGCTCTGTGAGGACACAGTGAAAAGGTAGCTGTCTATGAACCTGGAAGTCTCACCAAACACTGAATCTACAAGTGTTATATCCTAAACTTCTCAGACTCCAGAACAATGAGAAATAAATGCTACTTATAAGCCACTCAGCTTATGGTATTTTTGTTATAGCAACCTAAATGAACTTTTAAAAATCCATTTGGTTATTTATGTAGCTAATCATGCAGTTTTGTAAATGTTCACTTATTTAGAGAGAGAGAGAGTGAGAGCAAGCTACTGGGTGGGGTAGGGGTAGAGAGAGAGAACCACACAGAATCTGGAGCAGGTTCCAGGCTCCGAGCTGTCAGCACAGAGCCCAACTAGGGGCTCAAACTCATGAACTGTGAGATAGATTATTCCCTGAGCCAAAATCTAGCACCTAACCAAAAGAGCCATGCAGGCATTCCAATTTTATCATTTATTTATGCTAGTATGGACTCACAGATATTAATTTTAAACTTTGGGGGACCATTCAATAAGTTATTTATTTATTTACTCAAATTGTTCCAATTTTGGTCATTGAGAGCTCTTTAAGATGGCTCCTGTGCCCTTTTACGTATTTTCTTGGTTGTGTATTTTTGTGGATTCGCTTTCACTTATTAGTGCTTTCTTATGCACAGATGCCCCATGCTTATTCTGTGTATTTGCTATTCCAGTCCTAGAGTTACCTATTTCTCCAAGGAACTCTGCAAGTGTGAATGTTGTCCACATTTCAATATTTTTAATACTCTATTTAATAAATCTTTCACTATTACAAATCCATAGATATTTACATCATATTTTTGTTTTATTTTCCATAGTTATTTACATTTGATCTTCAATCTTCCTGATTTTGTTATTTGTGTATGTTGTGGTTTATGAGCCCAACTTCTTTTATACAAATATCTAATTGACCTAGAATAATTTATTTAAAAGACTAAGTTTTTTCCATTTGTAACTGGTAATGAGTTTGTATCCTGTATGTAAAAAGAACCCTTGCAAAGCGGTGATATTAGGGACAGTAGCCTGTAAGAAATATGGTCATAAAACCTGAACTTTTAAATATAAACTAAGGATTTATTACAGAATAAAAATAGTTTTTCTTTATCAGTGATTCCAGAAACAAAGGCCATGCGTGAGCCATGGGTGGGGCTGGAGGGTAATAGCTAGGCTCAGGAGTCTCGATCAGGTACCAGTTAACAATATTTAGCAGGTGGATCTTCTCCAGTGCCACTGCCATCCATCCCTTATCCACAGATGCTTACTCAGTGCATGCTCCAAGGCATGGGTCCTTGATGTAATGTGCACATCCCTCTTGAAATGCTAAGGAAGGGATTGGAAAAGCTTGACTTTGGTGGACAGATCAATAAAGGTGGCCATGCTGTGGTGCAGAATAATATGTTTGAAGGCCATGGCCACTGTGCTCTTAGAGTCACTCACCTGAACCTGGACTTGTTCTACTGCATTCAGTTCTTCCAGCATCAGTGGATACTGTGGGTCATTGATAGAGGGAATCAGACTGAAGACCTTTCTAGTGAATAATGCTGCCTGAACCCTACTCATCCTCCTTACCCATGGTCACTACCCACCTCTCAGAGCCCTAGTAGATAAGGGAGTTAATGTTCAATTAAAAAAAGTTTAAGGAATAATACTCTGATTAAAATATTTTCACAACTTCTTCCCACAGATAAAAATATATTTCAAAATGCCTGGGTTTTTTTTTCCTCCACTTCATTCCATAAATAAAGTATTCATTGGGAAATGTTAAATTGTCAACTTAGTTTGGTGCTTTGTGCTTTGTTTTGCTTTTGCTTTTTTCCTAATATTTCTCTATATAAATATATAAACATTTTTGTATAAATAAGGATACTATATAGAGATACCAAGTCATCAAATAATTCTATGAAAGTAGCCTCTATTTCATTAGTTGTCAAGTAAGTGAAAATTAAAACTATAATGAGATATCACCATACAACCATCAGAATGGTTCAAGTTTTAACAATGAAAAGTAATGTGGTGGCAAAGACATACACAATAAGAATTCTCATTAACTAATACGGATGGATCTATTGGCACATCTTCTTTGAAAAACTATTAGCATTATCTACTAAATTTAAACCTACCCAGGTGGTTCAGTTGGTTAAGATCCAGCTCGTGATCTAGGCTCAGGTCATGATCTCTTGGGTCCTGAAATCATGCATCACATCAGGCTCTGTATTTACAGCATGGAGCCTGCTTGAGATTTTTCTCTCTCTCCCTCTCTCTCTGCCCCTCCCCTGCTTTCTCTCTCTCTCTCAAAAATAAATTAATTAAAAAATAAAATTTGAAATATATTCAGGTATATATTCTAAATACACTCAGGTATAATATACTCAGATGGAAATATGTGCACCTGTGGCCAGAAGACATATAGATGAATGGTCATAGCAGATTTAATAGCTCCTGTGGGAAACAAACTAAATATACATTAAGAGTAGCATGACAAAATTAATCATGTTATATTCATGCAATACAATACTAAACTGTAATGAAAAAATGGTCAAAATATCAAATGTTTTTAAAAAGCCCACCTATTTTATGATTCTATTTACATAAAGTTCAAAGATAAGCAAAGTTTATATACTGTGTTAGAAATCAAAAGAATGTCTTCTCTGGGTTTGAAAAAGAGGGCAGTGTTTATGAGGAGCCTTGTCTATCTTTTGGGGTGTTGGTAACAGTTTATTTCTTGATCCTGGTAGTATTTACATGGGTAAGAGAATGATCATAGATCTGTGAACTTAAAGCTATGCCATTTCCTGTATGTATGGGATGTTTTAATTAAAGAACATTAAAAAACAAATGTAAAAATAGGGGGAAAGGGAATTTAAAAATCTATATGCAAGGTGATATGTCTTTCACTGAATAACATGAAATTGGCCTCATCTGCAAATTGAAAAAAAAATGTTACTTGGAATAAAAATAAATTTAGAACTCTGCAGGACAAAGATGCCAGAGGCATATTCTTTTAAAGGGAAGGTGTGCTGTAGAGAAAAGGGTCAGGAATTAAAACAAACAACTTGTATACTCTGATTTAAAGTGTGCCTCTTAGGGGCACCTGTGTGGCTCAGACAGTTAAGTGTCTGGCGTCGGCTCAGGTCATGATCTCACGGTTCATGGGTTTGAGCCCCGCGTCGGGCTGTGTGCTGACAGCTAGCTCAGAACCTGGAGCCTGCTTCGGATTCTGTATCTCCCTCTCTCTGACCCTCCCCTGCTCACACTGTCTCTCTCTGTCTCTTAAAATAAATAAAAATATTTTAAAAAAGGACCTACAAAGAGTGTTACATTCCTACCTTTAAAATAACTTCTAAACACAGAGAACAATAATAAAGGCAATAATTACAAAGATTTTTTTCCTTTGTAAATCCATATTTTATGTGCATTAATAGCCATTTAATGTATAAGGATTAATGATATTTTGATGAACACCAAAGCAATTACTGATTAATCTAGTTATTATAGAGTGCTTCTGCTTGAGGCAATGTTTTGCAATTCTGGCATTAGCACAATCAATCTGGCTGTTACATTTATACATATATTTAGACAGAAGTGCATGGAATGTTGTACGCTGAACACCAATAATGTATTTAACAAATGCATTATTGCCAAATGAGATGATTTTACTCATTAAAAAAAAATACCTCTTAGTAAGTATGTTATTTTTTTCATTCTTTATGAAGTTACATGAGTTTGAGTTTACTGTTGCTATGAGTTTCAGATATGCAACAGTCTAATTTATAAGTTCACTTTTCCAATTCTAACTACCTATGGCCTAAACATTAAGCCTGTGTACTTCAACCATCCACTGGAAATTATTCTACATAAGATAGTAATCCCTGACTTTATTTAGTGACTTTCTTTTAATAACTGCTGAAGTGTATATGAGTGCTTGTCCCACAATGCAAATAGCACTTTTGTCATTTCTTTTCTAATTTTTCTAAATTTTGTCATTTAACATGAAGAGCACTTACAGCTAACCAGTTTCTTCTAATCTCTCATCAGCAATGGTGTCCAGAAAGTAGAATTATAAAATTAGGAATGATAAACAGGGGCACCTGGGTGGCTCAGTGGGTTAAGCGTCTGACTTAAGCTCAGGTTATGATTTTACAGTCCATGAGTTTGAACCCCATGTTAGGCTCTGTGCTGACAGCTCAGCCTGGAGCCTGCTTCGAGTTCTGTGTCTCCCTCTCTCTCTGCCCCTCCCCTGGTCACACTCTATCTCTCTCTCTTTCTCAAAAATAAGTAAAGATTTAATTTAAAAAAAAAAGAATGATAAAGAATATGGAATTCCCCAAAATATTCAAAATAGAATTACAGTGCAAAACCGTCGTCCCACTTTTGGGTATTTATTCATGGGAATTAAAGTCAAAATCTAGAAGAGTTATTTGCACTTCTGTGTTCTTTGTGGCATTATTTACCACAGGCAAGATGTGCAAACTTCAATCTCCATTAATAGATGATGAATGGAGAAAGAAAATGTAATATACACATACAATGGATATTAGTTTAAAAAAAAGAAGAGGAAATTCTGCCACATGCTATCACATGGATGAAACCTGAGACGGTATACTAAGTGAAATAAGCCAGTCATAGTTGGAAAAATACTGCAGGAATGCACTATCATGAATTATTTCAAAGAGTCAAACTCATAGAAGAAGGTAGTAGAATGTCAGGAGCTGGGGTGGAGGAAATGAGGATTTAGTAGGACTAACTGTTGTTCAACACTGTGATTAGAATTAACAATACCATACTGTACACTTAGAAATGTGTTTAAAGCTTAGATCTCACATTAGGCATTCTTAGTACAATAAAATATGATAAATCAAAAAATTAATATACATAAAATTCTGACTCTGAAAGCATAGGATTAATGGCAACTTTGGGGAATGCAGTGTTCATTACATGTATAGGAAATAGCTTTCAGCCCACTTCCCATCACTGTCTCTAGGTACACCCTTGTCACTGCATCCACATCCCCAGTCATTGGGACCTCCATAATGTTATTATTTTTAAGAGTTACTTTTTTATAGCCACATTTTTATTTGAATTTCATATGGATGATGTTGTAAAAATTTATCTCTGGATAATGTCTGCATATTTTCTAAAATTAGGAATTCTTCTAATAAGGTCATGTGCCCCGACTCTTAAGGCTCTTTCTGCCCACGTCCTGCCTTGACTTCCCTGTGTGGTCCCTCAAGACATGCCTGCTAGTTCCTTCAGGACCTGTGAGTAATAAATCTCTCTATATCAATTTCTCTTGTGACCACAAGAGAATTACTCATAATGATAAGATTGGCAATAGACTAAATGACCAATGATAAAAATATGGTTAATGAAATCCTGCTTTATTTACCATATGGAATATTATGCACACATTAAAATATTTTTGTGATCATATACTAAATTGCTTTTTTAAAATGCTAACTAGCTAATTATAATATAAAAGTTCATGTACATAATGACTTTCACTATTTATTTATGTTTTAAATAGTTTATTGTCAAATTGGTTTCCATACAACACCCAGTGCTCTTCCCCACAAGTGCCCTCCTCCATCACCACCACCTCTTTTTCCCCCTCCCCCTTCCCCTTCAACCCTCAGTTTGTTTTCAGTATTCACTAGTCTCTCAAGTTTTGCATCCCTCTCTCGCCCCAACCCTCTTTCCTTCTTCCCCTCCCCCTGGTCCTCCATTAGGTTTCTCCTGTTCTGTTAGACCTATGAGTGCAAACATATGGTTTCTGTCCTTCTCTGCCTGG
>NC_043710.1:22474735-22490370 GCF_006229205.1 Suricata suricatta | reverse complement strand
GGGAGTTCTATGGATAGTTTTTTGAGGAACCTCCACACTGTTTTCCAGAGTGGCTGCACCAGTTTACATTGCCACCAACAGTGTAGGAGGGTGCCCATCTCTCCACACCCTCGCCAGCATCTATAGTCTCTTGATTTGACTTTCACTATTTAAAATACTAATCAAGGACATGACTGAAAAGAAACCCACAAATAACCAGATATAAATAGTGATCATTTTTGGTCGATAAGATTATGTGTTTTTCTCCTGCTTATTGATAAATTTATTTACAAAATTTGTACAGTAAATATTTTTATAAATACATAAAATATTTTAGACATTTAATAGAAGAGTTGTAATCTAACATAAGATATAACCTAATAAAGTCAAATCAAATGTTTTATCAAAGTCCAAGACAATAATGTCAAAGGCCAGTTAAAATATAATGACAGCCATTAACATTATTTGCACATGTATTAAATTATAGACAGTGTTCTAAGAAATTTACCGTATTCGTTATCTAAATTATGACAACCACTCTATGACATAGTATTATTCTCCCCTTCATTTAACATTTTGGGAATATGAAGCAATTTATGAATAAGAAAATTGCTTAGCTAACAAGCATTGGAGTCAAATTTTCAACCCAGGAAGTCTGGCTCCAGAAAGCAAAACCCTAAGAGAATAAAATACGCAGTGTTTATGCTTAATATATTTCAGTATTCCTAATCATTTTCCTTACAAAAAATAATTTAAAAACCCACTAACAGTATTTTAACCTTCAGAGCTTTGGTCAAAGAAATATTTATACACACACACACACACACATGCGTATGTACAAACATACACATATACACAAATATAACTATAATGATTAATTTCAGTGACATTCTAAATGCCCTTTGTGAATAATTTACAATGAATGACTTACTTGTTCCAGAAAAGATATGCATTTGTTAATTAAACCTGACTTTATTTATATGACTTCTATTTCAGTGGTGAAAATTTGCCATATAGTTTGTTATAATCGTCATTCAGAACCTGAAGATAGTGACATAAAAAATGTAATGATAAAATAAAACAGAAAGATTCAAATATATTCAAGCATCTATTCTAGACAACTGAGTCTAGACACACAAGAATTATTATGTTAAGTCTCCAGTTCCTTTCTTAATTTACCTAATGTGATTTTTAAGGACCTTACATCACTAAATCTCAGACAATCCTCCTCCTCCATTCTAGACATGAATTTTTGCCAAAAAAGTGGCAAAACAATCTGAAATTTCCATTATTTTAAGGATAGTTCCAGTTTTAATTAAAGGTATTAATGTCACATGAAAGAGCTTGCTTTAATAAGCAATTCATTACCACTTAACCTTGAGTCTTACTCAAAACACACACATTTTTAGATACAATTGCATTTAAAATGTTCTAATAAATTGGGAGTGTACATAGGATCTTAGTAGCAGCTAACTCTCAACTATTAAATATATTACCTGTCCTTTGTTCAAAAAGTAACATGATATTGACATAAGAAGGTTATGCATACATTTTGTGTGTAAACACCTACAATGAGAGAGAGAGATGCATGTGGTAGAGTTTAAGAATCTCATGTTAGCTCTGTATTGTAGTCATTCTTTTGAGTGGTTTTCAAAACCTAGTGGGTTTACTTCATTCACTGAAATAGTTGTTGCCTAATGGGGCTCTAGTGGATTGAAAGAGTTAATGAAGCTTCCCAGTGACACAGAATCAGCAAACAATGTGTTACTAATTGAAAGATTGTAACAAACTACACATGCCCAAACAACAGCCTTTATAGAAGTTTTACTTCAGGTGAATACTGAAACACAATCAACTCCCTGAGCAAGCAGCTATCATCCTCCAACAAAAGTACTATTAGTTTAGATAAACCTTGAAGCCAATTCCTCTTAAGTTTCTAATCCTAAGGAAACGAAACCTTGCAGAAGAGTTTGAGACATCTAATCCATCATACTTCTTTCTTTCTGATATTAACCTGTGTTAATGATATGCGCCATCTATGCTGCCAAATTATACTTTTAAAACTTTTATCCATTTATTAAATACCACGGTTATAGAGCAACACAAAATGTCTCATTGCGAAGAAATGAAGGAGTTCTAAAACCAAATTATTTAGTATTGTGATCTTGAAAGTAGTTTAATTATTTCGAGCCCTATTTTGTCATTTCTATAATAACATGGTCATTGCTGTATTCTTTTCTAGCATATTCAGTGCATGTGTTTGCTAGGTCTTATTTTCACAAGTTCAACATTCCATTATTTATTAACAAAATTGTTCTAAATGATAAACTCACACAATTAATTATCACATCATGCCCACCGAGGCAACACTGGTCATCTTGCTTCCAGTGGTATGATGGGAATTAATTCTCTTTGTCAAAGCATGGTATACTTCTGCTCAAATCTCTTACTGTGTATCTACTTTGAACACAGCATTCCAAGAAATGACACTGGAACCATACTTACACTAAGGGATGTAATCCAACTCTAATGTGGGATCAGAAAGTCAAGAAAAAGCTGGGTAAACATTTACATAATTCCAGGTAGTGGGAGAGATAGACTCAAATACTGTATGCAACACTGGCACTATTATGATACAGACATGATTGGAGTTCTGATTTGCTATCCTAATTGTGTGAATTTAGGAAAATAATTAACCCCACTCATTCTTGTTTCCTCTGTTATAAAAGTAGAAGATAATAACTGAATTGTATATTTTTATGTAAGGACTAAATGGGGTAGTATATAAAAAGTGCTGGCATATAGTATGGGTGTTGCTTGTGATTTTCTTGACTTATCCCATGAGAATCTCCTCTGTCTTTATTATCTTAGTAAATGGCAACTGCATCATTCAAGCTACTCAGTCCAGACATGGCCTTACTACTGACTCCTGCCTTTGTCACACACACCTCATCTCATGTCCACAGAAAACTTGTTTGTTCCACTTTCTCTATGCCAGTCTCTATCTACTATAATTACCTTGCCCTATGGCATCCATATCTCTTATTTATCCTCATTTCTATACAGTTTATTCTCAATACAACCATCAAAATAACATTTGAAAAATTAAAGTCCAACCAAGTCACTTTTGCTTAAATTAGTTGACCATCTTCTCATCTCACTTGGATTGAAAATCAAAGTTCTTAAAATGGTTTGTAATGTCTGAATAATTAGACTTTCATCCTCAATAACCAACCCCCCCCCTTTTCTCTGGCCTCATTATTTACCACTTTATCTCCCTGCTTCCTGTTCCAGGCAACATGGCCATACTTCTGAACATGTCAAGCAAATACTTGCCTCAGTATCTTTGCTCTTACTTTGTCTGCTTTAATGTCTTTTGCCTAACATGAGTATGACTCATTTCTTTCAGGTATCAGTTAAAATGCCACTCTATTAGAGATGTCTTTTCTGATCATCTAACTTATACACATTTCCTGTTATCACTGGGCCTTAATTGTCTCCATTGTCCCTCCTAACACAGTCCCACCACACAGCTGCCTTATGTTCTCTTTTCTTCATGTAATAGAAGGAAAAGTATCTTGTCTGTGTTTCTTTCTTCTGTATCCAGGACTAATGAATGTCTGATAGAGGATAGGTTGCAATGAATATTTCTTTAAAGAATAAGTGAATAGATCATATAGCAGAATGTATGTTTGCAACAATGTTCCGTGTGTAAAAGGAAAAATCTGAAACAAAAGAACTCAGAAGAGAAAAAAATTGCCCTTGCAAAATATATTCAAGAGAATCCAGACTTTAGAAAAACTGGTCCATTACACACACACACACACACACACACACACACACACACACATTGAAATAATATCTCCCTCATAAAAACTAAGTAGAGTTCTATCACAGAGAAGATTGGTCAATAACCCTTTGTTGAATGGATGGGTAAAGTAGAAGATAAATGGGGATAGGTGGAAGGATGGATGAATGATAGGAGAATAAAGGAATTAAGGTAAAATATTCTTGACTCTAAAATAAATGAAAAATATGGAGGCCTACTGGGTGCATTATTTCCATGAAAGAAAATATGACTATTAGATGGTCATGAGCATAGTAAGGACACTGTTCTTCCTGCTGACAGAAATTTATGATAGGAAATTTTGCATAGTAGACAAGGTACAGCTTTGGGAGCTAAAGCAAACTCAGCTTTGGGAGCTAAATCAAACTGATTTTACTTCACAAGTCTGCAACTCTATATATGAATAACTATAAGTACATTTCATAACCTACACAAGCCTCAGTGTTCCCATCTGCAAACATAGGTATTTATGTTAATTTTTGTCATAGGTCTTGATAGAATGCATGAAACGTGCTAAAATATAATAGTTGCTCGTAAAGACTAATATGATGTAGTGAGGACAGCCATTGCCATACCCTGTCATCTTTGGTAAACCACCTAACCTTGAACTCTATGATGCCCTTTAAAAAAAGGAAATTTAAAGAAATTTAAAGAAATCTTTTTTAAAAAAGAAAAATTCATTTCGGGGAATTGCACATTTTCTGAACTGATTAAATAATGCACTACTTTAGGGAATACGATATTTTACACCTCAGCTAGTTCCAGGTTAAAATGTATCATACTAGTTAAACAGGCACTTTATAATCAGACTTGTGTTTCATTTCCTGCTCTGCCACACACACCTGTTTGACATTGGGAAAGTTAATTAACTTTCTAAGCCTCAGTGATCTCATCTCTAAAATAAGGATTAAAAATGCCTATATCTTAGGGTTGTTTTGAAGCCTTAAAAGTACATTTTACAAAAAGCTCTTAACCTTATGTAAATGAGCCTACCTTCAATTATTCTTCACAACAAACTATGAGGTAAGTTATATTATTATCCTCATTTGCAGAAGAAAACAGGAGGCACTAAGTGAAGAAGTAATTTGCTCAAGGACACAAACCTTAAGGAAATGAAAGGACTGGATGTGTACCTAGAGAATCTGGTTCTAGAATACACCTAACCATTTAGTTGTCTTGTTCTGCTATGCTTTCCTGGTGGGGATATATGATGACATTAAAGCCACTTGAAAAGAAAAAGGGGGTGCAACATTTTTCTTATATTCCTGGAAACCAGCAAAAGTCCCTCTTGTACTACTTTGGTTGGGGTGCTATGATTTTTAAATGAAGGCCAGGCTTCTTTGATAGGAGTTGGGGACTTGGGATAGTGCAGATTGTTTTTCCCATGGGAAAGTATTTTCAATTTCATTTTAGAATTCAAAAGAATAACATGATTTACTGTAGTAAACTGTAACTTCCATTTACCTTTGAATGTTATCTAGTCTATAATATGACAGATATTCATACTGATATGTATAATATCTGGAAAAATGGTAAGTGGCAGATTTTGAAGGAAACTGAAACAGATTTAGTTTTATGACAATGTGTCTATGGTCATATTCTGACATTTAGCAGCCCTGTGACTTGGGATGATTCCCTTCATCTCTGTGATCTTCAGTTTCCTCATGTGTAAAATCTGAACACATGCTTTACAGAGTTCTGAGCATCAAATGACATAAATGTATACAAAAATAGTTTTCAAAATGTAAGCATCGACTGGTTGTTAGCACAATTAGTGGTAAATCATTCCAATTTCAGATTTAAATATATGGTGTACTCAACCCACAAACTCTCATTTCCATCCTTGAAAGATGAACTTTTACCTGTGCAGCATTTCCTTAAAAATACATTTAAGCCAGGCAATTTGAAAGAAAGTGTAACCTATTTCCCCCCTGAGAGATATTTATCTAATATTTGGCACAGAGCCATGACTCTTTAAACATAACGTATGGAACTCAAGTTAGCTTTTGTCTTAATGACTCGTGATTATGAGAAACACGAGTGACTCTATCAAACAGTGGTCCTGTCAGAGTCAAGGAGAATGAGTGAGGACCTGCTGTGGTAGTCTCGGCTTTTTGGTACCTTTGATCACATTGTCAGTCACTTCATCTCTTCTGCCTAGGATCTTTAGTACTAAAGGTAACTTTCTATCAATTCTTCTGACTTATTGTCCATAACCTACTGTGGAAGAAAATATTTCAAGACAAGTACATTAAAATTATTACAACAGAGGCATTAAGTAAGTTTGGAGCAAGTCAAGAGACTCTTCTAGAATAAAGCATGTATGATTGAGCAAAAAAAAAAAAAGAATAAGAAGAAAATTGGATGATGGCTGGTGAATCTCCATAGAGATTGGGTTTTAGTTGACTAACCAATTTTGCAGGAAATCTTAACTCCAGATAACTGAAGTGTCTAATGCACTTCCCTAATATTGGCAGCATCAAATATCTCGGTAGGCTGAAAAGAATTTGTGAATCCCTCTTAGATTATAAAATAGTTCAGAAATACAGACAGAAAACTTAAGCTTCATTATTAAAACTACACACTTTGTGCCAAAGAGTTCTGACATTCATATAGAAATGCCCTGCTCAAACTGAAGGTTGTTTCATGGGAAAGACACTGATTTAGTTTTTATATCTAGAAAAAGACCAAAAAAAAAAAAAAAAGGAATAACTGATTTGTTTTAAATATGTGTGCTGCTTGCTTTTAAAACAAATGTTTTTAGATACTGCAAAGATCTTTTTCAACACATTTAGATATTTGGGCTTAATATATGCAAACAACTTTCTGAATTTTAAAACAAAGAATTCAGGAAAACATTTCATTTAAAAATATATTTGACAATTTTAGATTACTGGGAAGAAAACCCCTCTTTGGGGCTTTCAGAATTATCTGTGGCATATGCTTAATTACCCCTTCTATATGAAGGAGGAGGGTTTTGTTTAGCCCTATTTACAATGTGTTCTTATTTTCAAATTGCGTGTTTAACCACAGAAATGCTAGGCACAATAAGTGTCATTTTGCTTTCGTACCAAATAGAGAAGTGAATGAGAGAGTAGGAGAGTGTATATGGTTCAGTTGACTGACCAAGATTATCACTTTATTTGTTTTTCTACAATTTCTTCAAGTTCTTCTGTTACACTCTGTGCTTATCTAATAATGGAGTGTTACAAAGCAGATTATTTTGGTTTGTCAAAATTATTTTAAAGGTACAGTTCCTAAAAATAAATAAATAAATTAAATAAATAAATAAATAAATAAATAAAAGGTTCAGCTTCCTGGGACTAATTTCCATTACAAAAATAGCTTGAACTGCAGGAGCGATCTGAAAAAGCTTGTGGTAACAAATGGACCAAAGATAAAAGCCTTCTCACTAATGAGAAAGAAAGAAATATTCAGTCCTGCGGACCTGTGGTGGGTTTTTATCTTCCTTCAAGAAAAGTGACTTTACTTGCAAGTACTTTTCAAGCCCTTATTAATTCTTAACTAGGAAAGATTTTGAAAATTATTATACATTTGGTGAGGTCAGTGTATTCTCAGAAGATGTTGAGTTACCTAAAATATAATAGAACAAATTACATAAAAGTATTAATGTCATGAAATTGCATGTAGAAGCATCTCATTTCTTGTATGTTAACCATTCATATAAGAAAAAGTTTTAATAAAAATGTTTAAAGATGGTGGGTGGATAGACGTGTAACTGTAGCCATCCATGACCAGTTTGGGCTGGAAAGATCTTTAGCTGTTTGCAGAACATGGCTGTTAGTCTTATTATGTTTGCTCAATTAAACAGTTATTTAAACAAGTGATGAAAGAAACAGATATGTTGAGTTGCTCATTATTTCTCTAATCTCTGCCTCTTTCCTTGAAGAATACAAGCAAAGTGACATTTATCACATATTATAAGCCTCATGGGAGTACATACAGAAAAAGAGAGAGAATGAAAATTATGGGAAAAGTTGAACTGAGGAAATCATTCTAAGAATAATTTATTTATTTAATACATTAAAATTTAATGTTAGTCCAAGTTTAACTTATGTCTTTAACTTCTTGCCAGAAGTTTTAAATGTTTGAAATGTTAGGTTAATAATTTCCAACTAAGGTCAGATAGCTGTAAAATTAAAGCTACAGAAGTTACTGTTTAAGTCATAGCAAAGTATGAAAAGATCCTTCTTCTTTTTTCCATTATTTATTATAGAAATGCCTACAGTGATTTTAGAACTGAGCAATTCTTGTGCTGATTGATATCATTAACCTCTTCCAGATCAATCTTTCCAAAATACAGCCATTATCAAAACAGAACCTATCTGGTCAAATCTCTCCATATCTCCATTATACATTAGGCTATGAAAAGAGCATATAATGCAAGGCTTCAGTAATATTGTCTCAATTATCACTCCATCCCTCTTGACTTTTAACTTTTTTCATACACAAGCTCTTCAATAAAGTGAAGCTACTTGCCATTCTCTAAATATGCACTTTCTGTGTGTGTGCATGTCAGCACTTCTACTTGAAATCTTCATAATCTATACTCATAGTTCATCTCAGCTCTGGCTGGTTAATTCCTCGTTTCTCATCCTTTCCTTTGGAAGTAAATAGCTTCTTTTCTGAACTGTCCTGGTGTGTCAATTCTTTCAAATGGCATGGGGCCTACTTTATTTAGATATGTAGCAGATAAATGTATAATTAATTTATATGTGTGATATATAAATATATATGCACACATATATATGATTTATGTATATAGAAATATAAGTATGCACATATATGTATGTTTCAGGGTTAGGTCTAGAGTCAAGGTTTAAATCTTGACTTTTCTCCATAATGTGTGAGTGTTCTTGTATAAATTATTTAATCTCTTTGTGCCTCAATGTCCTCATGTAAAAATGTGGTTGATAATGGAACTTACTGTATAGTGTCACTTTGGACATCAGGTGAGGTAATACAGGTTAGAGTCTGAGGATTGCGTACAGCATATACAATGAGCTCAATAAATGTTAGCTTTTCTTATTGTTAATGTGTCACAAATTCATATTATTTTATTTGTTGCATATATTTAACATGATTTTTATGAAATAACATCTTTAGTACATCTATTTGTGTTCATGTATTTGTCACCAAAATGTTTATACAAATGTCCTCATGAAGTATTTATACATAGCACCCCCAAATATATATATATATATATAATTTTAAATTTGAAAGGGGTTTCAAAAACCTGCTGTGAGAAAAATTAAGTTTATGTAAAATTTTATCAAAAGCAAATGCCACTTTACTAACAAGCATGTTAGGAAAAATACCCAGATCCACCCACATATTTAATACAATCATTAGCACTAAATATACAGAATGTATCAGCCCAAAATGTATTTAGAGGCAGCCTATAATGTTCCAGATGTTGTAGGGGTGATATGACACCACTGAGGTCTGGGCACTGTGGTGCAGCCACCCTTTTCCCAACTCTGCCATCACAAGCAGTTGCGTGTGAGGGATGCCAACGGAAATCCATTTCCTCCAGGAGGACCAGTGCTTGAGCCACCAGTAACCCTAGAAGCCTCACCACTGAAGCCAGTCTGCAGGAGGTTGTAATTAGAATCAATTTTCCATGTTTAATGAAAAGACAATGAAGATATTCTTGCCTTACATACTTATCTACCTCAGTTCTGATCCAACTCTCTAAGCTGTCAGTTGGATTTCTTTCCCCGTGTATTCTCATAGCTCAAACTTTCCCCAACTCCTAGAGCCCTTGCCCTCTAATACATATGGTCTGTCACCAGCCAAATCTACACTGTAAGCCTCCTCTCAAAAGATTTTTTCCCATAACACTTCTGTGTGAATTGGAGCGACAGAGCCTCAAAGCTATCTTAAGGTGAGCGCTTATTTTTCTCACACCACATACTTTCCATGGGGCTGGAGCTGAAGGTGGAGGAGTATGCTACTTGCTCACACCTGGCTTTGAATGATTTCCCATCAATCCCTCTTAATAAATTTGGGTTGCTATGGTACAACATCACAGACTAGTTGTTTGAAACAACTGACATGTAGTTCTCAGAGTAAAGACTTGGAAGTCAAAGATGAAGGTGCTAATTCTTGGTGAGGACGCTCTTCTTTGCTTGCAGGTGGCTGCCATTTCACCGCATGCTCCTATGTCAGTTTTTTGTGCACCCAAGGAAAGAGGGAGCTCTCATGTCCCTTCTTATGGGGTACTAAACTCATCGTAAGGGTTCCAGGCTCATGACTTCATCTCACCCTAATTAACATCCAAACACCCTGCCTCCCAATACCATCACGCTGGAAATTAGGGCTTCAACAGAAGAATTGAAAGGGGTGCACAATCAAGTAATTCATGACACTCCCTTAAATCCCAACTATTTTGAAATTCATGTTATCTGACTATACTACATAACATTTCAAAAACTTAGTCGATAGAAAACATTCACTTAAGTATTAACACCTGAGTCATTCCCCTCCTTCCATGTATTTGTTTTTTGTTATATGGTCTACAGTATCTAGCAGGTTGAAGGTTCACATCACTGGAACTTTCAGATCTTGTCATCCTTATTTAAAAATGTATTTGAAATAAATTTTTCCTCTTGCCTATTTATCCACTTTATCTCATAGTAATTTCTAGATGTTTTTGCTTCCAATATATGACATCTCAAATCTTGATTTAAAATTTTTTAATGTTTTATTTATTTTTGAGAGAGAGAGAGACAGCATGAACAGGGGAGGGTCAGAAAGAGAGGGAGACACAGAACCCAAAGACAACCTCCAGGCTCTGAGCTAGCTGTCAGCACAGAGCCTGACATGGGGCTCAAACCCACAAACCATGAGATCATGACCTGAGCCTAAGTCAGATGCTTAGCCGCCTGAGCCACCCAGGCACCCTTCACAGCTTGATTTAAAGTATCCTTTCTTACTAAAGCCTTCTAACACTTCAACTCACTGACTTTGCATACATTTCAATAATTCCTTGATTTCTCTGAATCATACAATCCATTAAACTTATCACTTTTTAAAGTGTTTACCACCATCCCCAATCTGCTGTCTGCTATTTACTCTTGTACACAACTTATATTCCTTTATCCATCACCATAATTTCTTGCTCAATATAATCAAATCACATAACCCACTATTCTTATGGGTTGCTCACTTGGCAAAATCCCAACTGTGATTACATGCAAAACTTCACCTAACTTGCAGAAACAAGGACTGAAATGGATTTGCCTCCCTTTAAATTTATAACTATAAATTTGGCATGCATGATCACAGGAGCCTGTCAATAACATTTGTTTTCACTAGCAATTCACTTATCTAGTTTCAGAGACAATAATTCTATATTTTCTCTCTCAAGGAGAAATTCTCAGATCGACTTGTAGAATTACTTCTAATTCTGCAGCAATATTTTCTCATAAGTTTTGACATTGTAGTTTCTTCTCACTTTATTTCTGAAGATTATATTGTATGTAACCTTTATATTCTGAGACCAACCATTTCAAGCCCATTGCTAATATCTGTCCTTCAATGTTTCTTTTTAATTTCTATGTGCTATTTACATCTCTCTGTGTCTTTCTCTCTTGCTCACTCTCTTATCTCATTGCATGCAGAGCAGGAGAGAATAAAAGTACATGCTCAGAACATCAACTTACTCCAGTCCTATTTTTCCTGAATTAATGTTTTTTATACTTTGAACATAATCATGTATGTGCAGATAATCCTAAAATCTATATTTTGAGTTTTGATATATCTTCTGTCCTTCAGATACTATCTGTTGTCCATCATTATTTAGATTTTTGTAAACACATCTTAAACTCAGCATATCCAGTGATAAACTAATTTTCTTCCTTAGCACAATCATTTTATTTAAAAAATATATAAATTTCAAAGAATGGCAACGTGATCTAGTCCGAGAACAACCATTGACGCCTCCTCTCCATTACCCACACTTCTCACCATCAGTCATTCATAGATCATTATTATATACTTCCATGTCTTATCTTGATTATGGAAATGGCATCTAATTAGATTCCATGCTTCTAGTTTTTCTCTTCTTTGGTCCATTTTATAGGGATTTAGAAAGGCTATTCTGAAATAAAACTTTATCAATTTAATATTCTCTTTAAAAGCTTCAAGACATTTTAATGCTCTTAGTCCACCATGAGAAATATTATCAATTACCCAATGAACAGCCATTTCTCCCATTTTTCTGGCCAGGAGAGCCTATCCCTTATAATATTCACTGAAAATGCCAGATAGCTCCTTTCCTAGATGTGCTTGCAGTTTGAGAGTCAGCAAATGACTCAATCTTGGCCAACTGAACCTTAGACATGACCTATTACAGAGCTTCTCCCCAACATTTTCCCACTTGACAAAATGAGAGTGATGAGTAAAGATTATTGCATTAGCTCCTACTGCACCTTCTGGCTCTGTTCTTGCTTCTCTGTTGTCTGTTCATAATATGGCAGCCATTTAAAAAGAAAACCCTTTAAAAAGAAGTCAAATCATGATGCATCTCTACTCACAACCCTCAGTTGGCTTCCTCTCTAACTCTAAATGGTATTCAAAGTACATAGACTAGCCTATAAATTTTTATATAATCTACACACTCACGTATTCTTGCTGAAGCCACACCTAAGATAGTAGCCCACTAGGTAGGAGACACATAATTGAGAGGCTGGGGAATATTTGAACACAACCTGTACATTTTATTTTATTTTATTTTATTTTATTTTATTTTAGAGAGAGAGCACATGCAGGTGAGCAGGTGGTACAGAGAGAGAGGGAGAAAGAGAATCTTAAGCAGGCTCCATGCCTGATGCAGGGCTTAGTCTCACAACAGTGAGATCATGACCTGAGCCAAAATCGAAAGTTGGATGCTTGCTGGTCTAGCATGGCAGAAGCCTGAGGAATCACTGGTCCAATAAGATAAACTGTCCTGTCTCTTTGCCAGTGGACTGGCAAACGTTGCCCCAGAAAGCTGGGGAAGCAGCAAAAAATTCCTGATTAAACCAGAACAATGGTAACTCAGCTCACCCAGGATTGGGTCAGTTACAAGACAGAGGGGGGAATGAAAGGACCCAGATTGCTCAACCAAGGACCACCCTCGTAACACCCAATTAGAAGCAACCAGCTAAAATGCTTACCATTCCTAAGAGCAGGCCTAGAGATAGAAGCTATAGATAATCGCTTATGGCTAGTTACACCCTATATGGGAGTCCTAAGCACACCGTATAACTGGTTATTTTCAAAGAAACATTAAATGTTGTGATTGGGTCCCGCCAAAAGTAAGGACCGCTCTAAACAAAATGTATGGTTAAAGTTGCTGCCAATGATGTTATGCAATAATGATTGGATCACTCTACCTGTGTCACAATTTCTTGTAACTCCCCCTTCCCAAGCCCCATAAAAACCCTGCTCAGCCCTTGTTTGGGGCTCTCAGCACGGATCCACTGTGTTGGTGACGTCTGTGAGCCGAGTTTAGGCCCGGCCAGCCTAAGCCCATAATAAAGCCCTTTGCTTTTGCCAAAAAAACACAAAAAGTTGCATGCTTAACCAACTGAGCCACCCATGTGCCCTACAACCTGTGTTTTAAAGAAAGCTGCAAAGATTTGGGATCATAACTTTTTAAGAACTTACTAAAAGATTATTGAACAGGCTTTGGTATACTTAGATATCAACCTAATTTCTTCCACACCCTTTTTGGCCACCTGAATAAGCAAAAAAAACAGGAGAGCAGGAAAGAAGGGAGGACTGTAGGACTCCTCTATGAGTCATGTGCCAAATGGACAGTCATGTGTTTTTCTTCCCTATCTCCATGGGAGATGTCCTGCCCTAAAGCCAAAGTGAAGAAGCTTCAGAGAGCCACTGATAGATCTGGGAAGTATTTGCAAAAAGGGGAAACTGGTATCTTTTATTTAATGTGGACATTCACTTATGCAAACTTGTTAACCTGTTTCCTGTGCTTATTCAGCAATGAAAGGACTCAGAGACAGGCGGATGTAAAGAAGGGATGTCAGTGAACAACCTGGACACATACTCCTCTCCCAACATGAGGTGACAAAAGTGAAGTTTTGTGTGGGTCAAGTGCAATTGCAAAATCTAGCCAGAGTCGATATGTCTTGCCGTTGCCTCGACCCAGCTGGCCCACTTGATGTGAGTTACAGAAGCAGCAGCTGTGGAATATGCATCAGATGATGAGAGTCACAATAGGAGGCTGGGAGGAGGTTCATATTGAGCAAGATCTCTCCAGTCAGAGAATCATGTAGTGGGTTTTAGCAGTACCTATACCTAATGACAGAACTAGCTCTTGAATGCCTGCTACATGAAGGGTGTTGACAATGACACTTTGCCAAAAATTCCGCCTTCTGGCACAGTGTCTGAGAATCTAGAACCAAAAGAAGGATAAAAGGAATGAACGAAACCACTACCTTTCCAAACCATAAAAGAAGGAAAGAAATATAATTAAAACAGATATAAAACGGAGTGACAAGGGAGTTAATTAGGATTACTAAATAATTAAAATTGCACAGAAAGTCATTAGGTCTGAAAAATTGATTGAATACTGAAGGTACAGAGATTTTACATATCATAATTGGTGGCACAAACCAATAATATAAAATCATTTCACATTTGTATCACAACAAGGTTTCATATTGCCCAATAAAGCAATCTTTTAGATAGATACTTTTTTATACTGCACCATCTTTCTGGGGAGGCCATTTATCAAATAATTTTATTTGATAGAGAAATTAAGGTTGAAAAAGTGTATTTCCCCCAAGAGGATAATTGGGAGTAGTTAATTGACCCAACTAAAAGTACAGGCTTGGTCATAAGCTGTCTCAAACACACTACTCATTTAAATTCATACACTCCATCTTTGATAATAAAGGCAATTTTTGTATTAATGTAAGTTTCATTCTTACATAAGGAATTCTCAGACACTTGTAGTGGAAATAATTTTACTATTTTAATTTATTCATTCTTAAGACTATGAAGTTTACCAACTTTTTTTTATAAATCACTTATGTCTCTGAATCTGTTAAGTGAGATTGTATCAGACCAATGCTAACAACTTAAATGACTATTTGAAGGAGTCTGAGGGTTCTCCATACAATCAAAATCTGAGAAGGTAGGTGGAGAAACAGAGAGAGAGAACATGACACTTAATTCCTTTTTCCCTCTAGATGTATCAGTTCATTCTAAATGGGGAGAGGGGACTGAAAAGATGTTTCTTTTCTAGTGATCTCTCTAGGCTGCAGAGACAGAAATTGGGCATCACACCTGCTAAGGTAGAAAGGCCTCATAAAACAAGCCAGATGTAGAAGACTTCAAAAACTGGAAGTTTTTCCCTTCTGGAGAAAGACAACATGATATAGAGCCTTTAATAACCTTTCTAACATTTTATTAAAAATTTCCAGCACTTAATCAAAATTAGCCCAATAGTTTAGAGTTATTAAATGCAAATATTAAAACAATTGTGGAGTGGGGAGCCAAGATGGCGGAGAGGAAGGGAGCTCTGTAAACTCCGTCTGCCCCATCGATCAAACTGAGAAGGACATTACTCTCATCTGCAAAAGCGGAAGGAGAAAATACGGACTCCAGAAAGAATAGAACCTGAAGGATACCTGAGTGAGTGAGTGCGAACTGGTGAGATCTGAAAACGGGCCAGCCTGGGAAGGACAGGGGAGGCAGCATCCCCAGCCCAACGCGGGGCAAGCGCACGCAGAGCCCAAGAGACAAAGGGAAGAGACAGAGAGTCTGAACAGGCTCA
>NC_043710.1:22431616-22474635 GCF_006229205.1 Suricata suricatta | reverse complement strand
TGGGGAAGAGCACTGGGTGTTGTATGGAAAACAACTTGACAATAAAATATTGAAAAAAAAACAATTGTAACTAAAATGTTCAATAAAACAGACAATGAGAAGGAGAATCTCAGTAGAGAATGACAGTCTATGAAGAAAAAGTTAAAATCATATAACTGGAAAATCCAAAACAGAAAGCTAAGAACAAATTAAGTGTATATGATAGCCAAATGGACCTAGCTGAAGAGAGAATTAAGGAAATTGAATATAGGTTACCAGAAAATATCCAGACTGAAACAAGAATTGTCATGTTTATTCAATTTGCCACTATACATAACTAGTGCAATTCTTAAACACAGTATGCATCTACCACTTCTACTAGTAGTACTTATTACTACTGCTTACTGCTACTACTATTACTACCAATACCACTACTCCTAGCTTCTAAAATACCGGTTAACAATTATTGAACACTCACTCACTATGTGCTGAGCATGAGTATAAAAACTTTAACGTATTAATCCATTTGATTCATACTAGAATTTTATGAAAATAAAGATAGTATTGTCCTAATTTTATAGATGAGAAACTGGAGCACAAAAGATTGAGTAAGGAGTGCCTAGCCAGCTCAGTCAGTGGAGCATATGATATCAGGATTATAGGTTCAAGCCCCGCTCTGCGTGTAGAGATTACTTAAAAAAAAATAATACAAAAAACTAAGTTGCTTGAGGTCATATATTTAGTGAATACTTAATATCAACTATAAATCAACTTAATCCTACTATACTGATTCTCAAAAAGATAAGTGTCAATAAGTTGATGAAAAAAAACAAGCAAAAAGAATTTGAGGGAGAGAATGAGAAAAAGGAAGAGGAGGATGCCTGTCTAACTACTTTCTCAGTTATCTTTTTAAATTTTTCCATTTCTTTTCTACATGTAGAAGGATGTGTTCCTATTGAAGTAAAATCTTTATCATTTTGATTATATTAGCATTGGATGGGGAATGGAAAAAAGGCATCTGATCTACATCCCTTACTTTACCATCTATAATATTATTTAACATCATCATAAGTTCTATAACTTTCAATAAGAAACAACGTAATGCTAAATTTTTACTGTGGACACTTGTATTGGGAATAATAGAGTCACTTGTCAGAAAGTCTAGATGAATGAGCTAATGTTGAGAAAGCATTATTAAATGCAAAGTAGACATTTGAGAGATTATCTAAAGATTTTATAAAAAAAAAAAAAAAACCAGGCAGAGGGAGGGGCGCCTGGGTGGCTCAGTCGATTAAGCAACAGACTTCGGCTCAGGTCATGATTTCATGGTTTGTGGGTTCAAGCCCTGCATCGGACTCTGCGCTGACATCCTGGAGCCTGCTTTAGATTCTGCGTCTCCCTCTCTCTCTGTCCCTCCCTCACTCATGCTCTGTTTCTCTGTCTCAATAACCAAGTAAACATTTAAAAAAACAAGCAGAGGGAGTTCTATTGAACACACATGGGATATATGCTGATATTGAGTGGTGACAGTACCCTCAGGGTTCCCAGCGTCCCCAACTTTGAGAGAATTTACAGTCTTGAAAATTAAGAAGTCATTGACAAAACAAATAATTTGTATTTCTACATTTTATGCTCTAAAAATGCTGGTGTTTGAAATATTTCATCACAGTGTTTAAAATTGTGAAGTACTTGAAAACTAGAGTTACAAGCATCATATAGATAATCTATTTTGCTATAAACATTTGGGGGTTGGGCGATACAAACATTGAAAACTGCCAGGTCTCACTTAAAGAAACATAGTTTATATTCCCTGTAGCCTTAATACATATCTTCTATTCTTGTTGACCTCTCTTAAAGTATCTGCTCACTTTCTGTTTTTTTCACAAATTGTCCAATACAGACCATTAATAAAAAACAGATTTTCTCATAAAAGTGCCTGAAGAAGGTTCTTTGACTTAACAAATAAATATTAATTACATTTATTGTATTAGATATTCTTAAGTCATTTAGAATAGATTTTCTAAAACAGGTTAAATAGGAAATATTTAATTAAATGAAGCAGAGTCACTATATTACACACCCAAATAAAACTAAGCATGAAAATAGGAAGATGACATTTAATTATACAGACTGAAATTTTAAAAAAAGAATGAGAGTAGTTTACTTTTTTCATAGTTATCAGGATTTTAAATATACACGGATACTTAAAACATGAAAAAATGATTTAATTCTTATTTAAAACTATTCATAACACTGCAATTATGTTTTAAGTATATTTAATGTGTTAATGATAATCACCATTATTAATATTTTTATGCTTCTGCACATTCTAAGGTCAAAAGAAGTGATGAAAGACAGCTCCAGTTGTTCTTTGTATCTTCTGAATTTAAAATTTTGATTAACAATACTCAGAATCAGTGAACTATTTAAATCTTACAAAAATACTCAGTTTTATAAAATGTTCCTTAAAAAGTGTGTTCCTTTATTTAGAAAGGGTTTTTGAGAGTCTATTACATGCTAATACCATTTTAGACCCTGGAACCATAGTAGTATATAATACAGAGAAAATCCTGTCGTCTTGGAGCTTATAATTCACTCAAGGGAAAATAGACATAAAAAATTAAATCTGCTGGCACAGCCAAGATGCATGCCCCAAGCTCTCCAACTCCCTCACTTGTAGCCCGTAGCCCCAGCAGCAGTGCCAACACCAGGTGGAACATCTACCCCCACAACCTCAGGGCAGCTGGCACCTGTCAGGATATGGCCATCATGGGCTATAAGGATTTGCCTTCTATCTGCCCGTCATCTTAGGTCAAGCCTTGATCAGCATCTTGCCAGCTGAGGTTGTTGTCCTGGTTGGAAAAGACAGGTCAAATTTTTTTGTGAATGAGCTGACACTTGGGGGCCAATAATGTTGTTATCCAGGACTCACTGCTGCAGAACAGGGAATTTACTGTGGGTCTTTCTACCAAGAGTGCCGGGGGAGCTCTGACTTTCAGAGTCACTATCACCACGACTGCAAGAAGCCAGTGGTGTTGATGGGCAAAGAAGGTGTGCCCTGTGGTGTGATCAAAAAGAAACGTTATTAAATAGCCTCCTACCTGCCATGTTCCCAGTGCTGACCTCGTCTGTCCCTTTCCCCCACTACTCCCCACTGGTTTTTCACCCCTCTCCTTCCCCCACACACACACATCATTTTTATTTGGCGGGGGGGATGAGGGGGAGGTTTATTGCTGCCAAAACCACATGGGCTAGGGACTGGGGCTAGGGCTGGGGCTGGGTGCACAGACACCTCCCCCTCTCCATACTTCTGTGTGTAGTTGAAAAACATTTTTGTTTTGGGGTTTTTTTTTCCTGAATAAAAATAAGTCTACCAAAGAAAATTAAGTCTTATGAAGATTATGAACAATGCGAGTAAGTGTGAGTTGGGTTAGGATCAATTTAAGTGTGCAAGTATCACTTGCAGAGGTAGTGACCTATGGGCAGAGACCAGATGACAAAAAGCAACCAAGGCTATGAGCAGGTTCCAGAGCCCCCAGCAGAGGAACGGCAGGCACCTCACCCAAAGGAGAGTCACATGTTAAAACAATGGAAAGAAGGTCCTGTGTCTGGAGCACAGAGAGACAGCTGTATAGGAGATGGATTACAGAAGATCAAGGAAGGCAGCCTCAGACCATTAGGGAGCTAGCTGCATAGTCTAGGTGAGGAGGATAACTCTGATGCATGGACCTGGGGGTAATGATAGAGATTCAGCAGAGTAGCCAACATTCAGAATAGATTCACTGCTTGCCTTTTAAGTCTTTAAATTGAACCTCTGCAAGTATTTGCTCTTGATATTACATGTTTAGATTCTTGTGTATCCCTTCAACTAGTTTTCATTCCTAATTAATATAATTTATTTGTTTTTCATTTAATCACAGGTGGCATTGACCAGGTTGGAAAGAAAACCACATCTGGATCTTAATAAATCAATAAATGTAAGACTATTTATACTTTAACTTCTGAGCATGGAATAGAAAAGGAGGAATGTAATTTTTTAAAACATGATTTTCTCTCATATAGATTAAATATGGTGAGTTTGGCAGCTCTTCCAGTGTTGGAGGCCAATGTGCTGAAAAAGTTTTTTTGACAAACTAAAATTTGAAATATGACCAAGAAAGTTATTTGTGAGTTTTTAGTTTTTCCTTTAACAAAGGTTTCTAAATGCATCTTTAAAATCTCTGCCATGAAACCTTTAACAGGAGATCATTTTAGTGGAACAAATTTTATATGTCAGTATTACTGTACATAATTCTGCCTTTTTTCATGCACATCAATGGCCCATTTCTAACTTTTAATTCTAGAAGTTGGAAATTCCCATTATATGTGAAAGAAATATAGCCTATGCATATATAATATATATTTTCATGTTAAAGAGCAAAAGTCATATATTTGGAGATCTAAAATCAGCTCCAAGTATTTCTATTCTAGTTCCTTTCTTTGAGGCAGAACTTTCTTCAAGCCATCCTAAATAGTTTTCTGCTGTAGCTCAGGCCTCTCATGCCGGTAATAATAGCCATGTACAGAATCATAGAATACGAAATCTCTTTAACTGGCTTTGATTTTTAAAAAATATGTCTAATTCAATATTTAATTTAATATAAGGAGAATGTCTGGACAAAAAATACATTTTTATATCCAAGCTGTCATCTTTACAAAACTACATTACTTCTATCTCCTACATCCTCAACATTTCCTAATAATTTAAAGTTTATATTGATAATTTCAATAAAATTTCAACCTGAGCTATGTTTTTAACTCATTTCAAGGTGCTTTTTCAGGACCTTGTTGTCCAAGCTACTCAAACGTGTCTGGAAAAAATAAAACTAAATATTCCTATCTCTGAGTTGGTGCACATTATCAGTCATGTTTTTCACATCAAAATATTCCCTGTTCCTCTATAACCTTCTAAGTACTAATCTGTCAAAGCTGAACAATGTTTCATCTCCACTATTCAGTCAGTTGTGTCTCTTCCTACATTATTTATTCTGTAAGATTCATGTGAGACTTAGTTAACAACTGTCCTCTTTTGCTTCTTTTTGTGGTACATGTTTGTCTCTCACTTACTGACAGTAGGAGTTGTTGTTGTTTAGTTAGAATCCTTTCAGAAGAAACCTATATTCTCCATTTGAGCAAAGTTCCTAGAATAGCCCACAGATGTATACTAATTCCATTAATTTTCTTGCTAACCATTGTGGGTGCTTAATGTGATATTTGATGACTCTATTCTGCACATCTTCCTTAGAGATAAGTTTCTCACTCAACTAAACTTAGAGATGGAGAGAGCTTTACTATCTCTTCTAGTCATCATCCAGTCGGACAGGGATAAGAAATGTCTTGGTCACATTTCAGAACTAAAAATTTTCTTTTTGTCACCCTTTACTTCTCTTTGGATATGGAGAGAGCCCAGGGCAAAAAAGAACTCCATGAAGAAGTCAGGGGAAGAATATCTGACTTGCAAATCCAAACCTGTGTCAGGAGAAGCCAAAGAAAAACAGCAGGCTTCTAGTCAACTACAGTTACAAAGAACCTCAGTGAAAGGGACCAGCCAAAAATGATCTATGAAAGAAGATAAAGCTTCCTGTTCAGAAAAGACAGCCCATGGCAATGGAAGAGTAAGACTCTGGAAGAAGATACAGATTCCTTCTGTACCTTCTAAAGTGCCACCAGCCAACCTGCTTCACGGAGACATCTTGTGGGCTCGGTGCCAACAGCAAAAGCTGAGCGTCAAAGGCCAGAAA
This sequence comes from Suricata suricatta, assembly GCF_006229205.1. NCBI lineage: Eukaryota > Metazoa > Chordata > Mammalia > Carnivora > Herpestidae > Suricata > Suricata suricatta. The sequence continues at coordinate 22,468,876 of NC_043710.1, read as the reverse complement.
CTAGATGCATATAAGCAACTCTGTGAATATGCTTACGCTGGTCAAAACAAGAACCCTCCTATCACAGCAAAGGAGGCCAAGGATCTCACAGTCACAGCGAAGATCAAAGACAGACAAGAAGGACACATCCCTGGAAAGTTCTGACAGAATGCGCCCTCCTAAAGTGACTGCTCCCCCTGAGGGTTGGCTGTGCCTGCCTCCTGAAGGGAGAGTCCATATTGTTGTGACAATGTTGGGCCCGGATGCTGTGATTACCTCCTGGTCCAAAACTGCAGCCAGGACTGGGAAGATGGAGACAATCGAATAGTCACGGAGGGCCTGTGGTGTCAGACAGAGCGCATTCATTGGGAGAAGCCTGCCTGCAGACACAGAAGGTTGGATTGGCCTGCAATTTCATGCAGGACAAGCCTGGGTGCCTTAAAAATGGGATAGTACGTGTTCTCTTGCTTCCTGCCATCAGTTTTCTGCACCCTCCCACCTGGAGGACAGTACCCCAAATGTGTTCAGAGGCATAAGGTGTTCATGAAAAGCCTCAGTGAGATTACAATACCAGGAGAAGGTGTACATCTGTGATTATAATTTTTTAATGCTTATTTTTATTTATTTTTGAGAGTGAGTATGCAGGTGTCAGGAAGGAGTAGAGAGAGAGGAAGAGAGAGTCCTAGGCAGGCTCGCTGACGTCAGCACAGACTCCAATGCAGGGCTCCATCTTACAGTTCATGAGATCCCAACCTGAGCCGAAATCAAGAGTTGAATGCGTAACTGACGGAACCACTCAGGCGCCCTGTGCTCTGATTATAATTAGTGGTAGAAAGGGAACTACAATCAAATCCATGGCACTACTGACAGCTGGACTGAAAGCTGCTTCATACCCTCCATGCTTCCTGCTTACAGAGCACACAGGCTGGTGGGTTACAGGTGTTTTCCTCAGACCCTCAATAAGGACTGAGGGGCGCCTGCGTGGCTCAGTCTGTTAAATGGCCAACTTCGGCTCAGGTCATGATCTCAGGGTTCATGGCTTCGAGCCCCGCATTCGACTTTGTGCTGACAGCTCAGAGCCTGGAGCCTGCTTTGGATTCTGCGTCTCCCTCTCTCTCTGCCCTTCCCCCACTCATTCTCTGTTTCTCTCTATCTCAACAGAACGCATTTTGGATGTTATTCTAAGAACCAAATGTCAATACAGAAGTCATGTTGCCAACAAAACAAAACAAAACAAAACAAAAACAAACAAGCAAGGTCTGAGGCTTCGTGGTTTGGGATACAGAGGCCCTATGTTTGAGATTGGAAAAGCATTACAGAAATTACCACTCATTCCAGTTAATAAGCAGAAAAAGTCGTTCATACTAACAAATGTTTACCCTTCTGAAACTGAAGTGGGAGCCTGAGCCAAGCACCATGGAGGGGGTGGAGTGGAAAACAGGGGGGCTTCCATAGTTGATCTCCCTTCTCTGGGGATTCTCTTGGAAAGTGGCTACCTTCTCTGTTTCATGACTTCAAACTGTTGAGTATTTTATTTTCTTTTTTGATGTTTTACTTTTATTACTTATCTTGAGAGAGAGAGAAAATCCCAGGTAGGCTTTGAGCTATCAGTGCAGAGCTGTTCCCCACTTCCAAAAACATACTCTTAATATAAAAAACAATGTTTTTTTGATGCTTTCTTAATAATCTGAGACTGCTGTGGTGTATCTCTGGGATACAAACACAAGGCACTTTGCCCGTATTATTTCTACGTATAGCTGTTATATAGGTTTCTGCTACTTAAAAATGTTTATGATTACTTTTGAATCATAAATACATTATGTACTTGGTTTTTAAATGTACATATAAAATCATCTATTGTTCATAGCAGACCACATGCATTATGGAAAAATTATTGTTAATATTCTTAACTCAGAATTAAGCCAGAACAATGATTTTCTTTGGCATGTTTTTTTTTTTGAAACCACTCAAATGAGGTATGATTGACATACAAGAAGCTGTACATTTAAAGGATATAATTTGATATGTTGGATTCATTTTTACTCTTTTATGTACTTCTTGAATTCATAGGGACTTTTAGAAAAGGTGTGTTTTTCACTTGTCTTGTGTTTTCATGGCAGTTTCCAACATTGTTTTATTGTTATGGATTTTGAGATTATGAGATTTCCTACCCCCCTCTCCAAAATGTACTAGAAGGAGTAGAGTTAGAAAGTTTGTAACCATCATGATCTAGACAAATTTGGGCAAGAATCCTCAATAAATGTTAAAAAAGTAGAAAAAAAGAAAAAGAAAAAAAATGTCTTCCCCAAAGAAAGATACACAGCAAAGCAGGGACCCAGAGTAGGGACTAACTGGGTTCTGTGCTTCTTGTTTTTTGTTCATAAAATTAATACAAGATTCATAACACTGTAAGAGTTTGTTCATGTGACATGTCTCTTCATTAGAATAAGAGCTGTGTATTCAAATTGTCAGCTCAATGCCCAGCATATAGTAAGCATTGAATAAACAACAGCTAAATTGTTTTTCCAGTGTATCAGGTGGAAATTAATTTGCTTTAATGTTCTTTTCATTCTCCCAGCTATCCCTTTTTCTCATTGTTTTCATTTTTGAATCTTTTTTCAATTTGCCCTATATTTTCATTGACTTTAAGGTGACAAAGAAGTTTTAAAAAGAAGATTGTTAATTTATTTGGGCCTTTCATCATCTTGGTGCATCAGCTGGAAAAGGCCAAATGCAAATCTGTTTGCCAAAACAGCTTATGTATTCCTGTCAATTTCTGCCTGCTCAAAACACACTTCTTTCACAGCAGCCAGCAATGAAGAGATTTGGAGCCAAAAAGCAATGAGTCTGCCTTCCTTTCCAGCTCGTATCATGTTGTACATTTGGAACCAAGAGCTAAGATATTTTATTCATCTCTTATCACCAAAAGAAGCTTAACTGTTTTATACCTTTCAGTGCAGGTGATTGGTGAACCTCAAAGAAACGTTATACAAGATTTGACCATGAAATCTTGAAACATCTCATCAAGTTCCCTGAAGATGCACTATTTTTAAAAGGAACAATTCACTTAGCAACCCTAAAAAACAAATTCAGTAAAACTTACTAATCAAGAAGAAAGCAAGTAGGCAGCATGGCTGTGCAAATCCCAGCCTAGACCATAGTTCCAACATCCCGCTGATCTAATCCTTGTGGTCACAAGGGTATATATGGTCTATCCATTATGCAACAATGAGTGTGTATCTGTGACAAGGGTATGGTGTGCAACATTTTATGCCTCTGACAATGACAGAGCTAAATTTGACACTGAAAATGTATGTGACACACATGCAGTTTTAACAATTACAAACTATCTTCTAGGAGCAAGTCCAACAATTGTATCTCATCCAATGACACATGGCAAGGCCACCATGTTTGCCAGTACCTTGGGTACTGCTTGTGAGTACAATGTCCCCACACTACAGTTGGCAAGACTTAAGAATATTGTATGGGAGGCGCACCTGGGTGACTCAGTTGGTTGAGTGTCTGACTTCATGACATGATCAGGTCATGATCTCACGGTTCATGGTTTCGAGCTCCACAGTGGGCTTTGTGCTGACAGCTCAGAGCCTGGATCCTGCTTTGGATTATGTGTCTCCCTCTCTCACTGCCCCTTCCCCTCTCATGCTCTGTCTGTCTCTGTCTCTCTCTCTCTCTCAAAGATAAATAATAAACATTAAAATAAAGAATATTGTATGGGAATGAATCACTGATATTTGGGGAAACTAAAAATTGAAACAAATAAGCTTATAGATAAATTCAAGATATCTTATGGATTATATATATATATATATATATATATATATATATATATGGATACTATCCATATCCTATATGGATATATATCAATATCCTATATGGATAAATATGGACATTATCTTATGAAAATATCTTATGGATATTAAAACTGCTGAGACTACATGTTAAATTTATATCTCTTACAACTCTTTACAACTGGTGTGTAAGTTCAGGTATTAACTTGCTGTGTTTTCTTCCAGCCTATAGAAAGATATAGGTGAATTTCTTCTAGTATTAAGTAAATGCTTAGTCCAGTTTAAATACATAAAAATCATTACATTAAAAAAGAGACTGTATATATCACCTAACTAATATAGTGATAAAAATATATTTCAACCTGATCACCTAATTAACCTATTCTTGATTTTTCCCCATACCATTAATGAAAGTTTATATTTTTTCTCTTTTACTTTTTAACATAGACTGTAGTCTCCTAAAATGTGATGAGAGATTAATTTAACATCATTCAATATTCAATTAAAAACCAAGGTAAATATGATTTTATTTACATACAAATATGATTTATTACATAGTGTCTTAATATATTATTTGACTTTTTAATAAACCTATCAATATATGGAGGGGAAAAATGAGTTGTTATTAGCAGTTGTCAAAATTTGGTCCCAGTCCATCAGCAATAGCTTTCCTGCAAAATTCTGAGAAATACAAATTATTGGAACTAATTCAAGACCTGTTGAATCAAAAATTTTGTGGTGGATCCCAGAAATCTTTCTTTAAGAAAAGAAGAAAGAGCCTGATTTATAGTATTTGTCTATTTCTGTAGTATAAATACTCCCACCACAGTCAATTTCAAGATGCAAATGTAACATTGCTGAGTGCAGAGCTGGGAAGTGATTTATACCACTGCCTGTAGATGATATTTATGCACACTACAGTTTGAAAATCACGAAGTTGAACTGCAGGAAAGTGGATAGGAGCACAGGCTTGAAAAAAAAAAAAAAGAAAAAAGAGCACAGACTTGGACATCAGACATGTTTCAGTTTGTTGGATAAGGTCTCTGCCATTTCCTCTATTACTAAATTGGTCTTGGACAAGTTATATTCGTTCTGTATTCATTCATTCCCTTTTCCGAGGAGTCAATGAAGTGTCTGCATAATGGTATGAGAATCAAAGGAGCTAATTTGAATAGAGTGGAGTTGCATCTTATACAGGATTTAAGTTGTAAAGTCAACACCTAAGGCATTATTCTCTATAGATCAAAATCACCCTAGCAAATTCCTTAAGCATGTCTGAATGACCAAGACATTTCTTCCACCATAAAAAGGGATCTCTCTTTTTTCAGTCCAGTACCAGATACAACCCTTAGCTTGTATTTAGACTGCATTATATAAAAAGTTATTTTTATTATTTATTTATTTATTTATTTATTTATTTATTTATTTTTGCAGAGAGCACGTGTGAGAGGGAATGTGTGGGAAGGGGAAGAGAGAGGCAGAGAATCTTAAGTAGGCTCCATCCCCAATGCAGGTCTTGATATCACGATCCTGAGATCACAACCTGAGCCAAATCAAGGGTCCGATGAACTGACTGAGCCACCCAGGCACCCCACCCCCAAAGCTATTTTTAACACAAGTGCAGTGGAGCTGATTCTATGGGAGGTCTATGAACAGATTCTAATGAAGGTACAATCAATTCATACTTTACACTCTTAGTTCACTCCTGTGCACAATGGAATTAAAATTATTTTTCTCTTGTTATCATTATTGCTGTGGTTGGTTGGCATGTCGTTATTTTTGTTTGTTTCTTTTCTCTTTTAAGGAAGGCAGAGTGTCATATTGAAATTCACTTAAACTCAAATATTGGGATTCTTTACACTGAAGTATTTAATACAGTTTAATTACTGCAGTTTTATTACAAGTTAAATGACATATCATAGACCCTCCGTATATTACTTAGTGTTATTCTTATTTTTGTTGATGGATACATCTTACTTAAAATCTAAAATGAACAGATCCTCAGAGATTCCTCAAAGACCTCCCCCTCTCCACCCATATATACACACCAAACTGTTATAAGAATAGTAGCAATGAAAGTGTAAAACATCCAGTTTCCACCACTCATTGAGAAAAGCTTAACACATTTCTTAGAATTAGGTCAGTCCATTCCAGTTTTACTGCTTTCCTACAAAGGCTGCACATATCTTACAGTTCAAATTTCACCAAATATCCCTTTTTTTTTATATTTCATCTCAACACTCCCAGCTGTATAATGCCTCATACCAAAATAAATAATTCCTCTTCTACTTTGACATTTGCTCTATTCAAATATGTGTACAAATTAACCTATTCCCCCTTCAGCTGAGCTATAAATATGTATTCCCTTTAATCTTTCCTGATAAGGCAACCCTCTAATCAATTTTGGTGTTCTCATTTCAGTGCTAACTTCAATACACTGTATAATTTAACGGTTATGAGAGAGTTGACCGACTGAAAGTAATGCTTTTTAGTCTGAATTGGAAGGTTTGGGGCACACTTAGAAAACCACTCACCACTGTAAATGTATAATGAAGATTAACCTGAAAGACATTGATTTTTATCTTGATATATATTCTGAAGCTCACTGGTATTTGAACACTTTCAGCTCCTGTGTACCTAAAGCAATAATACATTTTTCCCCCTGGCCTTTCAAGAATTAATGAAGCTTCTGATATCCATCATATTTGGGTAAAATCAATAAACCTCAGGTTTTTAAGGCCACTGTAATACCTGTTAGAGATATTGGCTATTTAGATGTTTCTTATTTAATGACTGGATTTGGTAGCTAATGGTTCTTGAGAAACTGAGTGGCAAATACAAGGAAGCTTATGTAGTAATTAGTAGAGCTTTACAATGAGATTTGTAGTCATTGGACTTTATATAGAGGTAATTAGGAATGTTTGCTGATAGCTCAATTCTAGATCACCAAAGCCATAAAAATCCTAATAATTTCCAGTAACAGAGACTTCTTGAATCCCTATCTTTTCAATTTTTTTTTTGAGACATAGAGAGACAGTGTGAGCAGGGGAGGTCAGAGAGAGAGGGAGATACAGAATCTGAAGCAGGCTCCAGGCTCTGAGCTGTCAGCACAGAGCCCCACACGATGTTCGAACCCAGGAACCATGAAATCATGACCTGAGCTGAAGCCGGACACTTAACCAACTGGCGCCCAGGCGCCCCTCCCATATCTTTTCAACAAGCATTTTAAATTCTTTTATTTTTGTATATTTTATTTAAATAACAGAGAGGGCCCCTTTTGGAAAAAAAAAAATTAACGTTTGTTTATTTTTGAGCGAGGATGTGAGTAGGGGAGGGGCTGAGAGAAAGGGAGACAGGGAATCTCTGTGCCCACAGCAGAGAGCCAGATGCGGGGCTTGAATTCACAAACTGTGAGATTGTGACCTGAGCCAGTCATGTATTTTTTCCAATATTTACTTCTCAGTGTGTCCTTCCATAAACACCCCACTTTAAATGACATCTCTATTCCGTTACTGAACTCTGTCATGAAAGTATATGCTTTGAGGATAAAGACTCTGTCTTACATATCAATGTATTCTCGGTGCCTGAGCAATTGTCTGAAAAAAAGTAGATCCTCAGAAACCTATATCACATAATTATATTTGCATAAATAATTATGTAGTATTAAAGGAATTGTGGGCAGGTAAACCATCTATTTGTGTATGTATTTGTGTACATACAGTTGACCCGAGAGCACCCACCCTCCACGCAGCCGAAAATCTGCATACAGCTTTCGAGCCCACCCAAACCTTAACCTTTAATAGCCTACTGTTGACCAGAAAGTTTACCCATCACATAAAAAGTCAATTGACATATATTTTGCATATATTTTATGCTTACAATAAAAAATAAAGAAATGTTGTTAAAACCCTAAGGAAGAAAAAAGCATTTATAGGACTGTAAAATAAAAATCCACATATAGGTGGATATGTGCAGTTCCTGGCTGTTGCTCAAGGGTCAACTGTATCTATGCAAACATGCATGGTTTTATTTGTATTATGAACTACAATAAGTCTTGACATACATTCTACCAAAAAATTATGTGTATTTATTTATTTATGATTTACTATTATAAAACTTTCCAAGTGAATGTTTTTTAAAAATACAGGCACTCATATACCTATATATAGGTATATATATCTCACATATCCATCACCATAAATGATAAAATATTTCAATAACTTCAGAAAGGTCCCTTATGACACTCCCCAATTAATCCCTACTCTATGCCTGGTTTCATGCGATCACTGAGCATCCGCCAAATGGATTATATTTATTTTATTTTATTTCTTTATTCAGAGAAAGGGAGAGAGACTCTGTGTGTGAGAGAGAGAGAGAGAGAGAGAGAGAGAGAGAGAGAGAGAGAGAAAGAGAGAGAGAGAGGCAGAGATAGGGGGAGAGAGAAAGAATCCCAAGCAGGTTCCTGTTGTCAACACAGAGACTGATGCTGGGCTCAAACTCACCATCTGTGAGATCATGACCTGAGCAGAAACCAAGAGGCTGATGCTACACCAACTGACCACCCAGGTGCCTCAGATTATATTTTTCTTTTATAGAAAGTCCTATAAATGGAATCATACAGTATGCATTCTAAGTCAGCTTCTTTCAATCTGCATAATATTCTTGAAATTTATCCACATTACCGTGTATATGAAATTCATCACTTTTTATTGCTGAGTGGTATTCCACTGTGCCAATATTTTACTTTTGTTTATCTTTTCAACAATAAAAGAGATGAGGCTGTTTCCACTTTGGGGTTATTATGAGTGAAACTGCTGTGAGCCTTCATCCATAAATCTTGTATGGACATGTTTTGCAGCTCTGGTATTCTGGTAAGCAGATGCTGAGACAGAGTAAGGAGAGCACAAACTACTCAGAGGTAAAACCCGCGGAATACAAAGGGTTGGGTGGGTCAGAGGATTGTGAAGGAATGCAGTGTAGATCTGGAGCTTGCAAAGGAAAAAGGAAATAAAGCAAAGTTGGGCAGGGAGAGCCTCCAACTAAAATGTAAACCTGACAATGTTTCAGCCAACCCAATAGTGAGTGCTGGTGCAAAGATTTCCTGTGAGAGGGAGGAGTCATGCCCTATTCGTTTAGGTGTTTCTGAGAAGCAGATGCCAAGATAGGATTAGACATATGGGAGATTTATTGGACCACCTGGATCGGATGACAAGACTCTTTTCACTTCTGCCTGGGCCTGATGCAAAATTCTTTCAGTGTCAATTAATATAGAGGCTGGGACATAATTCCCAGGTGTGGCATATGTATGCCTTGGGGATTTATGTGTGCTGACCAGGGATTTTTGCTTCCCTCATTGTGGCATGGGACGAACAAGTCAGGAAACTGGACTCCTAACAACTGGACTCCTAAAAGCTTTACTTATGCTGCAGGTCCCTAAAAAATCACAGGGCTTATATCCCACCCTCTGGGGCCCATGTGTTTTACCAAGGCCCCTCATGCTAGTCACTTCCTGTTGGTCCTGCTCCATCAACACAGGTCACTGATTTAATAATTCAATATGATGTCCAAATCTCTTCTGAAAGTATGACAAAGCAGAAGATGTTTCTAGACCTGGAGCAAAACCCTGATAACTGTTACTGATAACAAGCCTATGCCAGTTCATTATTTCTATTCTTTTGTTTTCATTTTGATCAGTTATACTTTATATATATAAGTATATAATACTTTATATAAGAATTTTTTATGTTTTTAAGCGTACAATTTATCTTTTTAATTTAGCTTTATTTATTTGTGTATTTATTTATTTTTATTTTAGAGAGAGAAAGCACATGCGTTGGGGCAAGGGGAAAAGGGAGAGAGAATCTTAAGCAAACTCCACTCTTAGCATGGAGCCCAACGTGAGGCTCAATCCCGTGACTCTAGATCATGACCTAAGCCGAAATCAAAAGTCAGACGGTCAACTCAACTCAAATCAAAAGTCATACATATGATTCATTTTAAGTGTACAATTAAATAGATTTACAAATACAGTCAGGTAATCACCACTACCACAAAAGATATGTAACATTTCTGTAACCACAAAAAAATTCATCATTCCCCTTTAAATTCAACCTCATTCCCACATCCAGCTTCAGGCAACCACTAATCTGATTTCTATCAGTATAGACTTTCCTAAGATTTCATATAAATGGGATAATATAATATGTAACCTATTGTGTCTGATTTCTTTCACTTTATATAAAGCTTTTGAGATTCATTTACATTGCTGCATCCTTTTTTTATTGTTGAATATTATTCCATTGTCTGAGTATAACACAGTTCCTTTACCAATTTATAAATTGATGGTTATACCAAAATATGTTTACTGATTTTCCCAGAAGATTAATGTTTTCCCATTTTTGACTATTAAGAATAAAGCTGCTATGAATTTCTGCAGACAAGCCTTTGTGTAGACATGTGTCATCTTGGAAAAATACAAAGGAGTTGGGGCACCTGAGGACTCAGGTGGTTTGGCATTCCAACTTCTGCTCAGGTCATAATTTCATGGTTTGTGAGTTCGAGCCCTACATTGGGCTGACAGCTCAGAGCCAGGAGCCTGTTTCAGATTCTATTTCTCCCTCAGTATTTCTGCCCCTTCCTGGCTCTCCCTGGCTCTCTTTCTCAAAGATAAATGAACATCAAAAAAAAGTTTTTTAAAGAAAAATACAAAAGAGTAGAACTGATAGGTCTGATGATAAGCACATGTTTAATTTTCTAGTAAAATGCTAAACTGATTTTCAATCAGTTAAATATGATGGTTCTACTTGTTCCACAGCCATGCTAATACTTGGCATTGTCAGTCCTTTTACTTTTAGTCTTTCTAATATGTGCTGGGATAGTTCATTGGAAAATTCATTTGCATTTCCTCGGTAACTAACTATAGTGTGCATCTTTTTCTGTACTAGTTTCTCAGCTTTGCATCATTTTTGCAGAAATGTCTATTCAAATGTTTATCCATGTTTTATTGAGTGTTTGTCTTCTTTGGTTGTTATTATTGAATTGTAAGAGTTTTTCCAATTTCCAGGAATAATTTGTCGATGAGATACATGCTTTACAAAGATTTTCATCCAGTATCTTACTTGGCTTTTAATTTGGTAACAATGTATTTTAAAATATCTTTTCTATGTATAATTGAAGCACAGTAAGCTACACATATTAAAAGTGTGCTATTTTATCAATCTTTACATATAAGTGTGTACACACACACACACAAACACACATACAATTTGAAACCATGAAAACAATTACATAAATAAACACTTCTGTCATTCCCTCAATTTTTCTTTTGCTCTATTGTAACCAATCTCTACATCCACTCATGTCAACAGGAAAGCAGTTATCTGAAATCTGCCATTATACATTAGCTTGAATTTCCTGCAACTTTATATAAATGGAATCATAGTATGTACATATATTTGCCTGGTTGCATTCACTGTACATAATGCTTCTGAGATTTATCCATGTAGTTTTCTGAATCAATATTCCATTGTATTCCTGCTTTGACAAAGATAAGTTACCTTCATAGTTGTGGGTCCATTTCTGGGTTTTCTGTTCTCATCCATTGCTCTATATATCTGTTCTTGTGCCAGTACCAAACTGTCTTGATGACTACAGCTTTATAATATGGTTTGAAATCTGGAATCATGATGCCTCCAGTTTTGTTTCCTTTTTCAGGATTGGTTTTACTATTCAGGGTCTTTTGTGGTTCTGCGCAAATTTTAGGATTGTTTATTCTAGTCCTGTGAAAAATGCTAGTGTTATTTTGAAAGGAACTGCATTAAATGTGTAGATTGCTTTGGGTAGTATAGACATTTTAACAATGTTCTTCCAATCCATGAGCATGAAATGCTTTTCCTTTACTTTGTGTCCAATTTCTCTGTCATAAGTGTTAGTTTTAGTGTATAAATATTTTACCTCTTTAGTTAGGTGTATTCCTATGTATCTTATGTTTTTGGTGCAACTACAAATGGGATCGATTCCTTGATTCCTTTATCTGCTGCTTCATTATTGGTGTATATGTAAACAGATTTTTGCATATTGATTTTATATCCTGCAACTTTGCTGGACTTATGTATTAATTTTAGCAAGTTTTTGGTGGAGTCTTTTGAGTTTTCTACATAGAATATCATGTCATCTGCAAATAGTGAAAGTTTCACTTCTTTGCTGATTTGGATGACTTTTATTTCTCTTTGTTGTCTGATTGCTGAAGCTAAAACTTCTGATACTATGTTAAATAGTAATGGTGAGAGCAGACATCCTGTCTTGTTCCTGACCAAAGGGGAAATGTTCTCAGTTTTTCCCCATCGAGGATGATATTAGCTGTGGGTCTTTTGTTATGGCATTTATAATGTTGAGTATGTTCCATCTATCCCTACTTTGTTAAGGATTTTTATCAAGAATGGATGCTGTATTTTGTCAAATGCTTTCCCCACATCTATATGACAGGATCATATGGTTCTTAACCTTTCCTTTATTAATGTGGTCTCTCACATTGGTTGATTTGTGAATATTGAACAAACCCCACCTGATCATGGTGAAAAATCATATTAATGTACTATTGAATTTGATTTGCTAATATCTTGTTGAGAATTTGAGGGATCTTTGTCTAGGTTTGAAATCAAGGTAATGCTGGTTTCATAAAGCTTCTGCACAGTGAAGGAAACAATACAACTCAAAGTCAGCCCATGGAATAGGAGAAGATATTTGCAAACAGCATATCTGATAAATTGTTAGTATCCAAAATCTATAAAAAACTTACCAAAACCAGCACCCTAGAAACAAATAACCCAGTTAAGAAATGGACAGAAGACATGAAGACACACTTTTTAAAGAAGACATCCAGATGGCTAACAGATACATAAAAAGATGCTCAACATCACTCATCATCAGGGAAGTACAAATCAAAAACAAGATGAGATACCACTTCATACATGTCAGAATGGCTAAAATTAACCAGATGAGAAACAGCTGGTGTTGGTGAGGATGGATGAAAGGGGAATCCTCTTGCATTATTGGTGTGGTTGCAAACTAATACAGCCACTCTGGAGAACAATATGGAGGTTCTTCAAGAAACTAAAAATACAACTACCCTTTGATCAAGCAATTGCACTATTAAGTATTTACCCAAAATATACAAAAATACAGATGTGAAGGGGTACATGCACCCCTATATTTATGACAACATTAACAATAATAGCCTAACTATGGAGAGACCCCAAATGTCCGACTGCTAAATAGATAAAGAAGGTGTGTGCGTGTGTGTGTGTGTGTGTGTGTGTGTGTGTGTGTTAGAATATTACTCAGCCATCAAAAAGAATGTAGTCTGTCATTTGCAATGCCATGGATGGAGCTAGAATGCATTAAGCTAAGTGAAATAAATGAATCAGGAAAGGCAAATACCATTTGATTTCACTCAGATGTGGAATTTAAGAAATAAAACAGATGAAATATGGGAAGGAAAGGGAAATAAGAGAGGGAAATAAACCACAAGAGACTCTTAATGATAGAAAATAAACTATGGGTGGATGGAGAGGTGTGTGTGAGATGGGTTAGATGTGTGATGGGTTATAAGGAGGGCACTTGTTGTGATGAGAACTGAGTGTTGTATATAAGTGATGAATCACTGAATTCTACTTCAGAAACCAATTTTGCACTATGTATTAACTAACTAAAATAAAAATAAATAAACAAAACCACCATCCCAATGAGTATGAAGTGCTATTTCATTATGGTTTTAATTTGCTTTTAATTAATGATTAGTGATTTTAAGCATCTTTTCTTGGATTTATTGGCCACTCATATATTTTCTTTGAAAAAAATATCTACTCAAATCGTTGGCCCATTTTTAAATTGGTTGTTGTTTTTTGTTGTTGTTGCTGACTTTTAGAAGTTCTCCATTTTTTCTGAATGTTGATCCTTTATCAGATATATGCTTTACAAATACTTTCTTCTGTTCTGTGCGTTCTCTATTTTTATGTGTTTGGTATGAAGTCAGAGACAATCTTTTTTGTTTGTTTTTTCGTATAAGTTGAAGACTTCTGTATACTTTCCATAAATAGTTCAGTATGTGTATTGTTACCTAATGTTCAATATTTATTCATCAATTCTATGCAAAATTTATATACATTGAAATGCACAGATCTTAGTGTATTTGCTTAGTTTTGAGGAATGCACACGCCCATGTAAACAAAATGGCTATCATGATGCAGAATATCGCTACTATCTAGGAAAGTTCCCAATTGTTACTTCCCAGTTAGTTCCCACCATCTTGTCCCCACATGTAACCATATCACTCCCTTTTTAACCATAGATTTCATTTGATTGTCTTAGAGCTTCATTTTTTAAAATGAGGGAACAAAGAGAATATACACTCTTTTGAGTATGGTTGGTTTCACTTTGATTGATAGATTGGATTCATCCATGCTGCTGCATATAACCAGTAGTCTGCACCTTCATCACAGTCAGTTGTGCTTTGGTCTGTGAATATATCACCATTTTCTCATCCTTTATTAGTTGACATTTAGGGCATTTCAAATTTTTGACTGCAATAATCATTTTGTATAAGTCTTCTTTTGTGAATACACATTTTCATTTCTCTTGGATAAATCATATTTGAATTTCTAGTCATAGGCTAGGTATATCTTTAATTCTATATGAAAGTGACAGAACTTTTAATGAAGTAGTTGTATTTTTTTAAATATGCCCACCAATAATAAATAAGAGTATCAGCTGTTCTGCCTTTGGTTTTATTATTAGATTTCTATATTTTGTCCATCTGACACCCTGAGAGGTGTGTAGCAGAATCTCATTGTAGTTTTATTTGCATTTCTATCATATATAATAATACTCAACACTTTTCCAGGTGCTTATTGTCCATGCTTAAATCTTCTTTCCTAAATTGGTTGTTCAAATCATTTGCCTATTTTTACTACATTTCACTCATTTTATTATTTAATTATAATATTTTTAATATACCCCAAATAAATTCATTTTATTATTGATGTCTTTTGATGAGGAGATGTTTCTAAGTTAGAAAGAGATTAATGTATTTTTTTCTGTTATAGTTTTGTGACCTCTTTATTAAATTTTTTTTTAAGTGTAATTGTTTTGAGAGAGAGACCACAAGCAGATTAGGATCAGAATTCCAAGTAGGCTCCACGTCAGCAGTGCTGAGCCCAATGTGGGGCCCAAACTCACAAGCTGTGAGATCATGACCTTAGCTGAGATCAATAGTTGGACACTTAACTGACTGGACCATACAGATACCCTATTCAGTGGCCTCTTTAAGGAAATATTGCTTATTACCAAATCAAAAAGAAATTATCCTACTTTTTCTCTATAATCTTTATACTTTTTCTCTCAAATTTAGGCTCAAGATCTGTTAGAAGTTAACTATTGTTTAAGACGTGAGGTAGGAATAGAGGTGTGGTTTCTGTTTATAGGTAGCCAGTTCTTCCAAGATCATTTACAGAAACCTTTCCTTTCCCTATAGTTTGGTTATGGGGCCCTCATCAAAAATCAAATAGCCATTTTAGTATGGATCTATTTCAGGGCTTGCTCCTATGTTTCATTTATCTATTTACTCATCCTAATACCAGCACCAAACTTTCTTAATTATTATAATTTTTAGTAAATCTTGAAGTCAAACCCTGCTTTGTATATAACAAGCATATTTTCAGCTTCTATTAAATATTTTTGGGGGGAAATGATTTTTCTTGCATTGAGTCTGTAGATCGATTTGTAGAAAACTGGCATCTTAACAATGTTGTGCTTTTCTTTCCACGAATATGATATATCTTTCCGGTGATTTCATTATTTGTGCACATGATTTCATAATTGTGCTCATTTGGTGATTTTTAGCGCAAGTATCTTTTACCTCTTCTGTTAAATTTATTCTTCAGAATTTTTATTACTTGAAAACATTATAAATGGGTTTTTAAATTCTGAGGTGATTTCTGTAACTTGACTATTATGAATAATGCTGCAATGCACATAAGAACACAGATTTCCCTGAAATAGAGATTTTTGTTTCCTTTGGATTTATACTCAGAAATGAGATTAGTGGATCATATGGTAGTTATACTTTTAATTTTTTGAAGAACCTCCATAATGTTTTGCAGTGACTGCACCAATTTACATTCCCACCAAGAGTGCACAAAGTTCGCTTTCCTCTCCTTTCTCACGAGTACCTGCGTCTCTTGTCTTTTTTATAATAGCCATTCTACTAGGTGTATCTCATTGTGGTTTTGATTTGCATGTCCCTAATGATTAGTGATGTTTAGCAGGTTTTCATATATCTGTTGGCCATGTGATTATCTTCCTTGGGAAAATGTCCAGTGCACCCTTTACTCATTTTTAATGAGACTATTTGGTTTTATTATTTGCGTTTGGGTTTGACTTATTTTATTTGTTTTCCTGTTGAGTTGTAGGAGTTTAACTCTTTATCAGATGTATGGTTTGCAAATATATTCTCCTATTCCATAAACTGCCTCTTCATTTTATTGTTTCCTTTCTGTGCAGGAGCTTTTTTTTTTTTTAATTTAAACTTTTTTAAATATTTTATTTATTTTTGATACAGAGAGAGACAGAGCATGAGAGGGGGAGGGGCAGAGAGAGAAGGAGACACAGAATCTGAAGCAGGCTCCAGGCTCTGAGCTAGTGTCAGCACAGAGCTTGACGTGGGGCTCGAACCCACGAACATGAGATCCGACCTGAGCTTAAGCCGGAGGCTTAACCGACTGAGCCACCCAGGCGCCCTGTGCAGGAGCTTTTTAGTTTGATATAATTCCAATTATTTATTTTAGCATTTGTTGCCTGTACTTTTGCCATTGTATATTTAAATAAATTATTGCCAAGAGCAAACATACAATCCAATCACATAATTGGATTTGGGTTAAATATCCAAAAGAAATAAAATTAATGTCGTGGAAAGATATCTGTGGGTGCCTCAGTGGCTCTGACTCTTGATTTCAGCTCAGGTCATGATCTCACCGTTCCTGAGATAGAGCCCCGTGTCAAGCTTTGAACTGACAGTTCAGAATCTGCTTGGTATTGTCTCTCTCCCTCTCTCTCTGCCCCACTCTCTCTCTCTCTTTCTCTCTCTCTCTCTCTAATTAAGTAAATAAACATTAATAAAAAAAGAAAAAAGATATCTGTATTCACATGTTCTTGCAGCATTATTCACAGTAGTCAAAATATGGGAACAACTAAATATCCATTAAAAGTTAATGAATAAAGAAAATGTGATACATAAACATAGATTTAGCTGTCAATAAAATGGGATATTATTCAGCCATACCCAAAATAAAGAAATCTTGCCATTTGTAATAACATGAATGAAGCCAGAGGGTATTATGCTAAGTAGAGTAAGTGAGACAGAGAAAGACAAATACTGCATGGTATCACTTATATGAGGAATCTAAACAAAAACAACAAAAATTTGCACTCTTAGAAATAGATAGTAAAATGGTGATTGCCAGGGGCTGGGGAGTGGGAGGAATGGAGAAGTTGGTTAAGAGATATATAAATTCCAGTTAAAAATAAGTTCTCAGGATCTAATGTACAAGCATGGTGACTATAGTTAATAATACTGTATTGTGTAATTGAAATTTGCTGAGATCGCAAGCATTCCCACCAAAAAAAAAAGTAATTATGTGAGTTGATGGATTTTAATTAACTTGATTGTGAGAAGCATTTCACAAGTACACACTTATCAAATCATCAAACCATCACAATGTATTCTTTGGTTATACTACAATTTTTTTCAATTGCACCTCAATAAAGCTGGAGAAAAAGATAACTCTGACATTAATCTACTTAACTCACTAAGACTCACAGACTCTGAATATTGAGCACTAACTCTGTGCAGATCACTGTACAAGACACTGAAGATAGTTGTATAAACCCAACCCCAGGACGCCAGGGCGGTTCAGCCCATTAAACAATTGATTCTTGATTTCAGCTCAGGTCCTGATCTAGGTTCTTGAGACCAAGGCCTGCATCTGCTTAGGATTCTCTCTCTCCATCTCTCTCTGCCCTCCCCTACTCATTCCATGGTTGTCACAGTGGAATGATAATGTGAGTAAATATTCACTATTGAGTGAATAACATCAATTGGTAAAATTATAAGATATAAGATCTTTTAAATTTTTTTCCCAACATTTATTTATTTTTGAGAGAGAGACGCACACACATACAGAGTGTGAGCAGGGGAGGGTAGAGAAAGGGAGACACAGAAGTAGAAGCAGGCTCCAGGCTCTGAGCTGTCAGCACAGAGCTTGATGCAGGGCTTGAACCCACGAACTGTGAGATCATGACCTGAGCCAAAGTTGGACGCTTAACTGACTGAGCCACCCAGGTGCCCCATAAGACATAAGATCTTTTAATGTGGGTAAACAGTTCTGGTATATGATAATTTCTCCTGCATTGAATCTCTAGATCCATTTGGAGAAAATTGGCATCTTAAAATTGACATTTCCCTGTCTGTAAACTGAGTCCCATCATCCTGCTCTCCTGTTTCCTTGGGATTGTCAAGAGGGTCTGAGAGGATGATTTGAGTCCCTAGCAAGGAGAGAGGTTCTGGAAGGGGATGTCCCCCTTCCCCACCGCTCCCTCGCCACTCACGGCAGCCCTCACTGTTTTCCAACAGTATGGGTCTCATGAATAAGACCCTCCATGCAGATGAAAACTGACATTTCCCTCAGTTACTGCAGCTCTGCTAGTTGGAGTTAAGCATCCCTGGTCTTCAAGATACCACATAAGACCTGCCACTGCCAACAACGTCACCCTATCATTCTTGGGATTCATCAATTCTTAATCTACTTTTACAAATTCCCAATGGAATTTTGCCCTCTATTGATTTTCCATCTCACTTAGAAACTCTGAATGCCTATTCACCTGTCTATCAGGTACATTTACATGATAACATCCATATCACATTTCCAAGAAACTATAGTGCAAATAGGTGAATTGAAAATTAATAAGTGAATTGAAAGAAAATTTCTGGAAATACCATTTCTGTCAACAAGACCGGCTTTTAAGTTCCACCCAGTTGGTCTCAAAGTCTGTCATTCAAAGGAGCTGGTTTAAGTGTTAAGGAGTTTAAATGAAGGAGCAGTTTCTTAACAATAACACATTAGTTGAAAATAAGACCATAAACAAAAGAGATGATCTGGGTTTTAAGAAAAGAGCTTTAATGCAGGGAATACAGGAGACAGCTCAGTGGGTCTGCTGATGTTAGGATCTGTAAGATTCCATTTGGTTCTCTGTACCTGTTGCCCGGGATACAGCTGTATTAGTACACTTTCAAAAGTTCCCACTGCCAGTGAATTTCAAGATAAAATGAAGAAAAGGTCACCTGGATGCTCAGTTGGTTAAGCATCCGACTTTGGCTCAGGTCATGATCTCATGGTTTGTGAGTTCAAGCCCTGCTTCGGGCTCTCTGCTGTCAGTAGAGAGCCCACTTACGATCCTCTGTCCCCCCCTCTCTCTTTGCCCCTCCCCTGCTGGTTCTCTCTCTCTGTCTCTCTGAAAACAAGTAAATAAACTTGAAAAAAAGATGACAAGAAAAAAATATTAAAGTCCTTTATCTGAGGCAGGAACAAAAGACTCATCAGTCTTCCTAGGAAACACTTTACAGATGAGGAGGAGGAAATTTCTAGTGCAAAAAAACAAAAATAAAAGTGTAATCTTCTAGAATCCATAATCTGGGGGATCTGTCGCATTTTTATTAGATTTAAATGAAATTTATTTACTTTAGAATTTTGATTTAGAGACTTACTAGTAGTAGCCTGCAGCACAAGCAAAAACAATGAAATTAAAATTATTTCATTTTGTATATACTTATTTTAATTTTTATTCAAATCATTACCATAATTAATGCTTGTGAATAATATTTTTGTATAATGACATATGGAGGGAATCCTCTTTTGTGGAATTTCATTTATTGTTTTCCCACTAATAAAAACTATCACTTATTAATACCTAATGTCAACTGTTTTCCAAGTGTGCACATTATTTATTATAAATAACAGCAATGTTTTACTAATAGGTTTTTAATGAGGAATGAATAATTGCTCCATTAATATAAGCACACTACTATTTATTTTTCATGAACTTAATCCTCAACTTGTCCTGCAATCTTGTTATAGGATTCTAAATTACATTTATTGGTTTTATTTTATATGCAAACAATAATATTATAAATACACGTAAGTTTACAGTCACTGTTTATGTGGCCCAAATTGCTGTATTTTTTCCAATCATTGGAAATTGATCTTCGAATTATGTGATAATTACTATTCAGTGACAGGGTAATTATAGAGTAATTGCTAAGTCATTATTGAGTAATAACATTGTAACACCATAAAATTGCAGGGTAATAAATGCATGCCAATTTTTACATACTAAAGCACAATACAGAGAATCCAATAATTATATTTTGTTACATTTAAGAAAAGTATATAATAAATCACAGTAATCACTTTCAGTATTGAGATATATTAGTGAAATTGCTTAAAAATAAAACCTTTATTACTTTTCAGATGAAATCAGCTGGCTTAATTTTTGTGGAAAAGCTTTAATGGTGGAGAGTGTGAGATAAGGGTTTCTGTTTTCTTTTTAAATATTACTGTGCATATTACCTTTTACATTTTAGCAAATTGTATTATCAAGCACAAATGAAATTTCGTAGGAAAATAAACAGTGCTATTATTTTTAAAGTAGTTATCCACTGAATTGGGCACAAACTAGAAAGAACTAGCTTTTATCATTCTAATTTACATACTAAATTTACATAGACATTCCCACTTGTATGAAACACACCAAAAGAAACATACTTGTGTGGGAAAAGCAGCTTCTAAAACCTCAATTGGATACTTTTGCAAGGCTTCAATGTCAGAAAAGGCCAAAAATTATTGGAGACACTATTTTAGCTTAAAAGATAATTAAATTCAGAACAAGTAAAAGTAAATGATTCTAGCTTATAGATCTTGGGTCATTAAAAAAAAATAACAGCTATAGTATATTACTGAGAGAACTGGGAAGATTAGAATCTGGGTTATAGATTATGTAGAAGTATTACATATATATTTATTTTACAGATTGCGTTCACTCTATTATTTTATTTTGGAGAATATGCATGCTAATTGATAATATATGCTTCACTAATAACTGTAATGCTCTACCATCTTAACAAAAATAATGTGTGTCTATACACACACACCCTCACAAACACATACTTATGGAGAGAGAGAAGGACAAAAAGGAGGGAGAGAGAAAGCAACATAGTGAATGTTGACAAGAAGAGAGAGAGAAATATATAGATGATAGTACATAAGTGCTCAATGCAGTATTCTTGGATTAGTTTGAAACTTTAGGAATTTTCTGGGCATAATCTGAAACCAGACCCCATACGTTGAAGGCTAGAAGAAAATGAAGAGGCAGACCACTCCAGCTAGATTGTTAGGTGGCAGGTTTAGTAAGCAAGAGAACTTACATACCAGGCTTGTCTTGGGGGTCCTCAAGAGTAGATGTCGGCACCTGCCCACTAAATCCTAAAAGGTTATATGGAGGCCTTAACTGAGCTTAGGCATGTATAGCACTGTGATGGTCTCAATACCACATTACTATCTCAAGGCTGTGTCTTGGGCAGCTTTTAGCACAGGAAGCCAAGCCAGAATGTACATTCCAAAGACAGGGGCAGGGGTAAGGGGACTCCAGTTGCCTGGGTCTGGCTCACAGGCCAATCAGCAGTCATGTCCTCTCAATAATCATCTCTGACATTTCACCCCTATAACCAGCTCTTATGATCTCATATGCCCCACTCTTTTGCAATGTGCCTTGAGCAGTCAGCAAGAGGTTTCAGTAGCATGGAGGTACCTCCTTTGGCAGCTGTCTGGCTGCATTGGAGGCAGATGCCACAAGAACAACATAGGCACATGCAAGAGAAAGCACAGATTAAGAAAATGAGTGGCAACTTTTCCATCAAGAGCCCTATGATCCAAATCATTGACTTATTTAGTCCCCTAGGCTGTGGGTCAGATCACACAGGGCATTCACTTGTGTCCTCATGTGATTTAATGAAGATCATGCATTGCAGACTCATCAAGTATGAACATATAACATCCATTTGGATAATGGCACAGGTGCCTCCATGCTAGGCAGTGATAATATTCAAGGCCATCTTATTTTGGATGACAACATTTCTCTTAGAGACATTTTAGTACTCAGTAAGGACAAGCTATCATTTAAGGTCTGCTGGGTAAATATAGAAAGGCCTTCTATGTGTGATATAACATCTTCCAGGTCAGTGGAGGGAACAAAAATGATGGTCAAATGATCATGCCAGTGGAAAACAGAGCATGCCCATCAGGCCTTGAAGAGAGAAAGGTAGACAGTTTTTTATTTTTTTTACCATGAAGCAGATCTCTCCTGTGTACTGGGAAAACTAGCTGCAGCAGCCCAATCACCCAGGTGGAAGCCACAGCTAAAGATCTGTGCCACATAACCACTGGGTTCCATTTGGAGTGACCCAGTAAATATCTGGACAACACAACCAGTCATTACCAAACGAACCATTATCCTTTAATGTGACAGAATGGCTACATTGTTCCAAAGATATTCATTCCATATTTCTAGTACAATTGGGCTGGTTCTATTTAGATTGATTTTTGCTATTCTTGTTCCCAACACAGTGATGCCTGGCTGTTTAAATGTTCATAACCCAAGCTAATCCACATAAGCCCATCCCAATTCTGAGCACAGCCACTCATGGTTCTGATGGTGGTATTTCTAGTACTTCAGTTTGTAGTTTGATGAGCTGTGTATGTAGTTTGATCATCATAAAATGAATACCATGTCCAGTGTTATTCATAGTGTGTGCCACAAGACAGGTTTCTGGATCATATGAATTAAGAGTACTAGTCCTAGCCAGTTCTTCCTTAATGTACTGCTTTAGGGCTTTTTCATCCCCTCCAGGGAGTGGTGATATGCACCATGGCAATTCTGTTCTGCTAGAGAGGACCAGTTGCTAACATACCCAACAGTTCAGTTGGTTTCTTTGCTGGGCATATGGGGGGGCCCACTGTGGAAAGGGATTTCCATCAGGTGTCCGTCCCATGAATGGTCACCACAGGAGCAGCTAAAATCTTGGGTCGAAAGACAGATATTTAGTAGGAACTTGTATGGATGGGGAATCTTCCCCTTCTATGAAAGTTGCACTTGTAGACTGATTCTTAGATGCCAATGTGGTTGAGGCTTTAGGAATTTGACCTGGTTGTGTACACCATTCATGTTAGCTGGAGGAGAGAGCACTATCAGGAGTGAGGAAATAGGATGGTGGAGGGATATTCTGGACCAGGACCCACATCTTCTCCCTTCCTTCCGTGGTACATGTTCCCATTCCAGGTATCATGCATTTCAACAAGTCCAGCTTGCAATGTGACAAAAGGATCCCAGTGGAGATTGGGTACCTGCACCTCACCTAGGAGTAAGAAGCCATCTACCCATCTCAGTGGGACATCTCATTGCAAATTTCAAAAGAAATTTCCACAGTTTAAAGTGATTTGGGAGTCAGGGCAGTCATCATTTCCTACAGACTTCATTGGGTATTGGATGTCTCAACAAAAGTTCCCAGTCTGGCATGGGGCAGCGGGCACTACTCGATCATTCAAATGTCTTAGAGTCTGGGACAGTACTTTAGTTAAATCCAACCAAGCTGGCATTATTTGTTAGTAATTCAATCTACTGCTTTAATATTCAACTTCCTTTTTTTTTTTTTTACCAGCCATGATACTTATGGATTATAGGGAAGATGGGACCTCCATTCAATGTCATATTCTTTTGCCCAGTCTTATATATCATGATCTTTGAAATGTGACCACCAATAGCTTCAATGAGAGTACCTGTACCTAGCTTCTCTAATCCCCCTAATAGAGGCAGCCTGGGTAGTATGGTGACAGGGGAAGCCTTGGGTTAGACCAGGTTCAGTGTCCACACAAACTGAGGCATATTTAGAACTCTTGGCAGAGAGGAGGCCAACACAATCAACTTGCCAATCCCTCACTGGTTGAGAATCTAAAGGATGGCCCCAGACTCCTTTGGCAGCTCCTTGGGCATTGTTCAGAACCCATAAAGCATGCTGCTACTGCATTAACTAAGTAACTGTATTTTAGAAGCAATCCAGCATCCTTGGCAATATGCCATCCCACCTGGGCACTGCAATGGCCACTCTCTCTATGCAACTAATCTTCGGTATCTATTGAAGGGTCAGTTCCTAAGGTTTGCCCATGAACTAGGACATTAACTTCATGATTTCCAGGGCATGTTGGTGTCTCATGAGCCAGTGAGAACTGCCTCAGGCTCTTGCAGGCAACCCCAAATATCTTCCCACATATTCTGACCTTATAAGGGCTTATTCATAATCATCCACCCCTCAGTTTCCCATTTTCCAAATCATAGGGTTAATCTCTTTAGAACAGCCCAAACGTCAGTGCAGAGTTAGCGGCTGGGGCTCATGCATGATCAGCAGCCCAACAGCTCTGAGTTCAGCCCACTGGCTGTTCAGGTTCATTCCTGTTTCTGCCCAGATGGTGTCAGTGTTGGGCTGAATAGCCACTGCAGTCCTTGTGGAAGGACTGCCTTCACTAGATTGATCTATGTACCAGGCACAGGGCAGTATTTCCCCTATTCCCATTCTACAGCCTCTCTTTCTCTTCCCCTCATCTCTCCATGGCCCTGCACACTCTCTGTGGCTCTGCATGGAGGGGGCTTCCCCCCATTGAAGCCTCTGGGTCTTGGCCCATTTTTATCTTCTCCAGTTTGCACTCACTCACGCACCTATGAGGCTGTCTTTTTTGTGGACTCAGTCTTTTCCTCCCACTCTTGTAGATCAGAGTATTGTGGCTTCAGTCCTTCTTAGTTTGATAGATGTGGGCAGGTGAAAATTACAGAGCTCCCTACTTCTTCACCATCTTGCTCCCTCTACAGAAAGGACCTGCTTTAAATTGTCTTTCACAAAAGCCTGAAATTTGCATTCTCATTTAAGTCTAAATATCCAGGGAGTTCAGAGTATTTTAAGCTCTTGGTTACCTAGTATGTCTGAGATTACTAAAGCTGAATAACTAGGAATGAGGATTCATTGTGGAAAAAAATCATAGAAATAAAGAGAAAAGAGGTGAAGGAAAGTTCTAGAAAACAGATGCACAACAGAGACTATCAGCCCTTTCTTAGCCAAACCCTTTCTGTTTTGTGTACTCATTGATCTTTTCATAGAGTGTGTCTTGTTTCATAAGGATATGGTTGGTGCTAAATAAAAGTTTCATTCATTAATGAGGCTGAGATGAGAAATTTCAGAATATAACAAGAAACTAGGGGTAAGAAGTGACATATGGGGCAGGACTGTACTGTTCAGGTTTTAAGACTTTCCACAGACCAACCAACACTGTATTGGTTTGTTAGTCTGTTTGTTCAGATGGGATCCCTGCAGCAGTGATGTCAAAATGCATTTGCTGGTTATTTTTTACCAGACCCTTTACAGCAGTTGGAAGAGTCTTTTGGCTTTCCCTTTCCTGAGATTTGTCAGTTTCCCCCACACCAGCCGTAGATTACCCAACATCATAAATTTTTCCACAACTGGGCTCAGTGTGGGTATCAGTCTTCTATATCAGGGGCTGGGGCAGGACTGCAGAATCCTAGCTTTCATTCCTGCAGTGAACGCAACCCAGTCAGGACTTTCAATGATGGGTGTAGATTGACCGTCTTCATCTCAATTCCCTAAGAATTTGTTACATCTCCTTGTAGATTTCCAAAGTCCCACATACTCAGCAAGATCTCCCTCATTGAGCCAAGGCTCCTTGAAGACTGAAATAATTCAATTAATAAGGGAATGAGTACCTTAAACCCACTCATGTTGCTCATTTTATCTGCCTCCTGCCCAGTAAGAGAAATGCCATGCCTCTGTATCCCATAACTGCACTAACCATGCCTGGCCTCTTGCCCCAGCCTTTTGCTGCACCTTGGCAGCTATACCAGTAAACTCAGTGGAAGTGTATTCTCTCATCATGAATGTTTCCTGCACTGGGGGCTGCCCCACTGACTGAGGTTGTTGTTGCTGTGTTTTTTTCCTCTTGGCGGAGGGGTATGGATGGCATGGGGCGCTTCTTTCATTTCATTGTCAGTCACCATTGCATCTTCCCTTTCCCAGGAATTCCACCTCTTCATGTCCCGATCAAGCTTTGTCACAAGCTCTAGGACCTTAATTCATAATATCTAGCACCCTCCTAGTTTTTCAAAATGGCATGCCAAGCGCTCCAATTAATTATCCTGCTCTCTTTGCCTCCCCCCACCCCAAGCTAGCAGAGTAGTGGTGGACACCCACATGTCCTTCTCTAACTTAAATTTTTCTTCCAACATTCTAACCCAAGATTCAACCTTTGATTGGGCATTGGGACAAACTGTAGTAGAGGCCAGCCTACTGCAACAACTATGTATGTCCCTTCTTTGCTACAGTGCACTCTGTGCAGTTACCCAAATAAATGCATTAAATTAGCTGCAGTTTGGGGCACCTAGGTGGTTCAGTTAGTTAAGTGTCTGACTTCGGCTCAGGTCATGATTTCGCAGTCCATGGGTTCGAGTCCTGCACCAGGCTCTGTGCTGACAGCTCAGAGCCCGGAGTTTGCTTCAGATTCTGTGTCTCCCTCTCTCTCTGCCACTCCACCACTCATGCACTGTCTCTATCTCTCAAAAATGAATAAAGATTTAAAAAATTAAATCAGCTGCAGTTTTCCAGGAGCATCTGGCAGTCCATAAGCATCTAATACACACCCTCCCCACACACAGGTGGATGGCCAACTAGGGATTGCCTCACAGCTGCCTTTCCCAAGACCTATTTCTTTCTTCTCCTGGAAGGCTGCCAATTGTTGGTTCATAACTTTGAAAGCTTCCTGAGAGTAATCTGAAACTGGCCTATATATGGGGAGTGAAATGTATATTTGGAGAAACCAGAGAAAGAGATAGGCCACTCCCAGTTGGTAGGTGGCAGGTTTAATCAGCAAGGGAACTTATATATGAAGTTTGTGTTGGGGAGTGCAAGGCTGTAACTCTCTCACATCCAGGTGTTAAATCTCATTAGGTTTAGGGGTACTTGAGTGGCTCAGTCTGTTAAATGTCCCGTCATGGGCACAGGTTATGATCTCATTGTTCGTGAGTTCAAACCCTGCATCGGGCTCTCTGCTGTCAGTGCAGAGCCCACTATGGGTCATATGCATCCCTCTCTCTGCCCCTCTACCACCCATGCTTGCTCTCTCACTCAAAAATAAACATTTAAAAAATCCAAAGAGTTTTTACAGATGCCTTAAGTGGGATCTGTCATATATACTGTGCACCTGGTCTTGACACCACAGTATTATCTCAAGGCTGTGTTCTTGGGCAGCTTCTAGCACAAGGAGAGCACACGGAGCACACATCCCAAGGACAGAGGAAGGACAAGGAGCCTCTCATTACCTAAGTCCAGCTCACAGGCCAACTAAAGACTATGTCCACTTGAGGATTTTCTACAACATCACAAAGCTTTTTTAAATTTAATTTTTTTAATGGAAAGTTAGGGGAATTATTTCACATATCTTCAAGCATGGGGAAGTTTCACTAGGTTCAACCAACATACTTTGATTTGATTGAGTAGGAAATACACAACAGAATAAGACAGGATCTCCTTCATTCAGGGAAAATAGTTTCTTGATTAACATAGACATGTACAGAAATTATCGTATGACACATAAAAATGCATTATTTATCTTCAACTATCGAAACTTAGATGTGTGTGACCCAACAAAAGAATGATTAAGTCCTGACAATGACCTGATAAATCTTAAAATTGAATAAGAAGATAAAAATGAGGAGACACAGGAGTTTCAAAAATAACAATGATGTGATAGGTCAGAGGGTCCCTAAATATGTATTATATTTTATTTAGACTTGTTTATCATGTGCTGCAGTGCACTTCTTAATTTACTTCAAATTCATGTCCGTATTCCACAAACATACATGTACTATACATAAACACATGTACACATGTAATAAATATAGATGTATACATGTCATGTCAACTTTTGACAAAGATATTTGGTGAGTTTGGTAGAAGGAAATGGGCATGCATGGTTGAAGTGTTTCTCTTCTTCTCTGTCTTTTTCTAATCCTCATATATTTTTTGAGACTAAATTAGCCCCCTCCTCAAACAAACACACACACACAGACACACCCATACACATGAGATACATATTTAAAACATTAAAAATAATCTGTGTTTAAAAAAGAGTAGCACGTTAGTATTAGAAGATCTCTGAATATATAATCATCAAATTACAAAGAAATATAATATTTTTCAGTTAAATTAGGCTTAGCAAAATCAAACTTTGGAACGAAGTTTATTTTTTTCTTCCTTCTGATTTTCATGGTGTCATTCAAACAAAGGAAAGACTGGATTCTGAATAATTCAGTGTTCACCACTTGATACAGATGTTCAGATAGTGTGGAAGAATATATCATAAAGTTGAATTTCTATTGAAAATATTTTCAGAGGAAAATTAAAACTTAAGAGGTTTTGAAGCAATATTTCAAATGAAAATAATTTTTTAAAATAATAAAACACTCATAATTTGATAATAGAATCACAGCATTCTAGGAAGATTATCCATCCAATCTCACATTGAACTTACTACATTGTAGGATGTAAGATGCACTTTGTTATTATGTAAAAACTTGTATAGTGAACCAAATTATAAAATATTACTAATGCTAATTGTATTACTATCCCACATCATTTATTGCTACCAGAAACTTATTTAGTTATTATTACTTTTTTCTACTACTACTACTATTAAAAAAAATAAAGATAGTTGTTCAATAAAAAGGTTCTCACGTAAGCTGGAAATTATAAGTCTCCCTTTTCATCTTTTGAAGGCAAGTTTTTCACAATAAACCTGAATTCCTAAGTCATTAGTAATTACTATTAAAATTTACTGCTAATATTCTGAAATAAATTATTATTAAAGTTGAAATTTAATTTCATGCGGGTTCATGAAATTTATTTCTTTTTCTTTTGAAGATAAAATTACTTATTAATGATAATAACTTTCCAAGTTCTATGTTTTCTTAAAATACCTGTCATTTTTCCCACACAAAGGCTTTCTTATTTTTCCCATACCACTGTATGTTTTATGCATACATAGCCTCTTTTCCAGTCAACTCACTAAAAATAAACCAATACTTTGTTACTGGCCTATTATTTTAAAATAATTTAATTAACATTATCGTTTCAATTTTGCAAAAAAACCTTAGGAACACATTCAATTTAATAAGCTATATTATTTTCCATTTGAAACTTACATTCATCTTCCACACATCACAGAGAGTACCAGAAAAAACTTAATGTGCCTGAACACTATGAATATGTCAGTTCTGTGTTCTCAGAGAGCTTTTGTTTTTCCAAATACTATATTTTCTTTTCATTTGTATCATATATTTACAGAGTTGTTCAATTCAGATTTTATACATTAGCCAGAAACAGACATCCGGTGCCTCACTATATGTATATAGACATACCCCATATATATGTATATATTCACATATAAACACATTTCACTGTGTCAACAAATACTGGATGCTGGATATTTTTTAGATAAGGTATGAAATTCACTATCTTTTTAATCAGGGTAAAGTATCTTTTCAGAATGATTAAGAGTTGACTAACAACTTTGTTTCTCCTACAACTTGCAACCACTTGTATATTTTTTTTGCAAATTTTCAATCAAACTTTGATTAAGTTGTTTCTGTTTAGTCAGAAAAATAGCCCAATTATACTGAAAATGCTTATTTGAATTTCAACTTTTTTCAGATTTTAAAAAGGAAGTCATTAAGTTCAGAAAAACTTATGTCAAACATCTTTTGGTCTTTCTTTGAAGATAATCAGAGTTTTCCTCTTTATACAAAAAGAGGATATAGTTCTGTCTTATTCATATATTCTACAATCAGGAATGTGCTAGACATTATAACAATGAACAACAACAAGCCCCATAGAAAACATATTCTGACCCTCAAAGAAATATAATTTATGTGGAGAAATAGCAATGAGAATGTACTGCAATTAGGTAGTCTTTAGATGTTGATAAATATTTAAATAACAATTTATAATATTGGTATTATTAGCTTATGAATTCCTAATAAATTTTTAAGTAGTATCCATTTTACATTCCTCAGTTTATGAATGTGGAATGAGATCCAATAACTTTCCACAACCACACAGCCAGTTACCAACAGAGCTGAAGCAAGAACTTAGGTATCTCCAATGGTAGGCAGAATACTTTCAGTTATATTGCCCTGAGATATGATTTAGCATCAAAAATTAATTCTACTGTATATATGCTTTTGTTAATGTTACTGTTAATGTTCAAAGCAGGAAATAAAAACTAACAAATTAATGTAATTCTGCTTTCTAACATAGTTATATATTTGTTTAATAAAACAGACTTATTCTAAGATAAAAATTATTACCATTCTTACTAGAATTTTTAAATAATGAAAATCTCTGTAACAGAGTAAGATATCCTAAAGAATGGAGTCTGCATCCACCTCTGCATTTCATCCTCAGTACATGGCACAAAGTAAAGTAAAATATTTGTCAGGCAGCACTGCACTTTTGTCTAAGCCTGGTTGATTGCTTATGAAATTCAAACACACAAAGCACTTGTATGCTTTAGCCAATAAGCATAATTAGTCAGACATGCTGAAGGAAAGTATGGTTGCTTATTTTATTAGGTAAAATTCTGTGAATTAACAGAATAAATGCTAAATATTCTTTGCTACTGGTAACCTAGAAGGGCAATTTTATTAAGAGGTCAGAAAGGTATTGCTTGAGTTATGTGATTTCATCAGCTTTATAACAAAGTATGTTTGGGATTTTAGCAAGAAGGAATTATATCTCGAACAAAAGATCTCTACTTCCTGCCCAAGAGGAGCATAATAATCCATATCCATCATGCGTACCTCAGTGTCAGATTGAGAATCAATCAGTCTGATCTTGATAATCACCCTGATCTATGTAAGGCAGGAAAGTTACAGGCTTTGGAGACCTCAAGTCTATTCTTTTACTAGCCTTCACTAAGTAACATCGTTCTTTGAGAAACAGTTTCCATATAAAACATAAAAAATAAACCTACCTCTATGATAATTTATATAAATCCCATATTAAAGCTTTGATCAGGAGGTGAAGAAAAATGATTAATGGGCTATAAACAATAGTTTTACAATGATGGGAAAGGAGATGCAGAAAGCAAAAATTGCTGTTATATTAGATAAACAAACTTTAAAAAATTTTTTGAACAGGTGTGTCGCCTATATTTGAAAGACATAATGGTAGAATTGGAGAATGAGGAAATTGGCCCTTGTAGTCACTTTTTGATATAGGGAAATTTTATTTCTAACATTTCTGAGCTGCACTGGGAAAAATACTACTTTATAATGAATGACATGGTAACTGTGAGATTTAATTGAAACAATGCATGTAAACAAACTTAGGGCAGAAATTAATACAGAGCTGATAAGCAACTGATTGGTCTTTTTCCATGTTTTAATTTAGTCAATCTATAAAGTGATAGTATTTTCTTATTTTTTAAATGATTAGTATTTTCTAATTCACATACAACTAGGATTTAAATTCCAAACTTGAAGAAGAAAAAGTTCATCTGACTTCTATGTCTCTTAAACATATGTCATATCACAGATATGTCTATGTCATGATGATTCAGTGAACATTGCTGTTGATAAAAATTATAAAGCAAAATCTTGAAATAACTTAGTTTCCAGGAAGTGCTCCCTATTATAATTGTTGAGAAGAACATGTGGGATTAAAAGTTTCTTAAATATAGCCATGCTGCTATTTAAGAAAGAGGATAAAACACAATTCTTTTTAAAAATTCACATTGAATTATTCAAGTACAATTTAACTTTATGTCCCCCCTTGTACCCAACAATAACTAAAACTACTCTTTAATAACTTAATTTTATTAATTACAGAGTTTCTAATGGGGTTATAGAAAAAAAAGGATTTGCAGTCAGGCAGAAAGAATTTTTAAATTCTGCCCTGTTTATTTAACAGTGTGCACCTTGGGACAAGTTGGTTCCCCTTTGTAGACCTCATTTTTCCTAACCTGAAAGGTTAAGGGAACTAAATCTTTAACACCTAAACTCCAGTTATGTAATATGAGTTTTAGATAATGTAAAAAGACCCTAGCACAGCACCTACTACAGAAGGGGCAAGGATTACAAGTGATGCCAAAGATTTTGATCATGATCAAGTATTGCTGTGTCAGGTAAATATTATAAGCTATACCACACTATGCAAAAATTAATGAAACAATAATGTATGGCTTTCAAATATCCCATATTTATATAATCCTTAAGCCTAGAAAATCATTTTTTGGTTTAGTTTCTGGAAAAACATCTACTAATGTCCTACATATTTTTATGCATTTGGAATATGTGGGTTTATATTTAATAGGAAAGAGCTTTCAATTAAAATATAGACAGAGAGGTTGAATTAGAAATAAAATGATGAGGGTAATGTTGAAGTCAGCCTTACTGAGGGATAAGAAGGACAGATATGTCTATGAAGACAATTATTGAGAGTTAGAAATTCATCAAAGGGCTATTAATTAAAAAGTATCATAGAACATCTACTTCTAATTACTTTTTAGCAGATAATTAAATCTTTAATAAAATAAAGCAAAGAGTTAATAATATAGAGAGGCATTTGCCAGCTTCAAATAAGGAGAGGAGGACTGAGAGCATTCTGATTATGCTTGTCCTGAGTACTGCCAATCTGTAAGCGGTGGTGGAGAGGAACTCTATTTTTTACAGTGTCTTAGTCTCTTTGGGCTGCCCTGCAAATTACCAGACTCGGCAGCTTAAACAGTGACCATTTATTTCTCATAGTTCTGGAGGCTGAGGAGTCCAAGATCAAGGTGCTGGCAGATAGAGAGTTTGGTGTGGTCCCGCTTCCTGGCTCACAGATAACGGTCTTCTCACTATATTCCATGCAACGGAGAACAGAAGTAGGGAAAGTAAGCTCTCAGGGGTCTTTCCTCAAGGAAATGAATCTCAATCATGAAGGCTCTCCCTTCATGACCTGATTATCTCCTAAAGACCCCACCTCCTACACATCATCTCATTAGGGTTAGAATTTTAACATACGAATTTTGGGGGGGACACAAACACCCAGTCTAATACATATATTCTCACAGAACTAAAACCATACAAGTAGAGGCAAAAGCCAATAAAACAAATAGACTTTGGCAAACCATTTCTTTCCTATACCTCAAGGGTCCACTCAAAAGTTGAATGGAATAAAATCAGCCTTCATACATAATAAAGGCCAGTTTGGAATACTATGAATAGAGAAGAAAATCTCAAACCATGCAGTTGTATTAAGTTAAATAAAGATTGCTAAAATCCACAGATAACAAGCAAAAGTAAATGAGAATCCTTTTCTGGAGTAAAATAGTATCATAGATAACATGATCCTAATCCTCAAGGGTCTTCTATAAATTCTTTTTCAATGACAATATACAACAAACATGATCAAATGAATCATGCAAAGAAAGAAAGGGGACATGACATAAGCAAGAAACTTCAGAAATGAGAAAAAATACATAGAAATTATAAATATTGGCATCACCAGGTTCAGACTGAAGATAATATGTAGCAGTAAAGAAGATAAAAGCTAAGCTTCATCAGAGTACCAGAAACAATAGGAACTTAGCATATTGAAGAAAAAATTTTTGTATAATTTAGTGCAATAAATAATAAAATAAGGGATCTATGGATATACTGAAGAGAAGATTATAGAAAGTGAAACAGAAATGATGAATTGGAAATCTGGTCAAAACAAACAAAACCGGATGCAATGTTTAGAGACAAAAATTTGGAAAATTTCATATAAGAGAAAAGAAACAAAGAGGATATAGGAGAAACTCTGGCATATGTTTACTTAGAGTCTCAGACGTGGAGAAGCATATTAATGAGACAGAAGTAATATAGGAGGTAGCATATGAGAATTTACCAAACTGCACAGATAGTCCACTATTTTCAAGAAAGTTTATGATGCCAGGTAAGATAACTGCAAAGAAATCTATTCATAAACCATCAAAATAAAACTAGAGAAAACCCACTAACCACCCATCAGGTACTGGGCAGAATATAGGAGAGTGACACAGAGGATGAATGTTCATGGGCTACAGAGGCACTCCACCAGCAACCAGCCACCAGCCTGGCCAAAAGAAGCCTCCTAGTTGCAGCCAGAGGCTGCATGTGGTCCAGAGGATGCCTCTGGTGCAAGATGGCACCTGTGTCCCTAAAGGTTCGCACAAGGTGAAAGACAGTGCCCTCCAACACTGACAGCTAGGGTCTAAAGAGCCTGGCCCAGTCTTACTTCATGCCTTGCAGACCTTGTTCGGGGGTTGTTTGGAGGGGACCTTTGGCTACCCGTCTGCCCTCCCTGTACCAGCTGTCCCACTTCTGGCTCCTGTAACTGTTGGTCATGGGCCAGGGACAGGTGCTTAGGAATGGACCCACCATGTACCAAAGCAGCCTGGGCCCAGAGATCTTTTTTTTGCCGCTCATACCTCTATTTCTCAGGTGTGGGACTGAGCTCTCCTCAAATGCCTGCAATGATGACCAAATACCCATTCCACTGTGTTCACCCCTTCTGTCCTTCAGAGTAGCTGACAGCCTTCTCCAAGGTCTTGTGTATGTGTCCTGGTTGCATGTTTGGCATTGGTGAATGAGGTCACTTTTGTGCAAATTTGTGCACATACATAAAAGTGAAAAAGATCATTGTCAGTGACAAGAAAAAGGAGGATGGGAGAGGGAATTAAGCCTGATATAAAGGGAAAATATTATATAATCTTTATTATATGAAATACCTAGAGTGGGTGATTCATAGAGATATAAAATAGATTAGAAGTTACTAAGGATTAGAGGGGAGGGGGGAATAGAAAGTTATTGCTTAGTGGTTATAGAGTTCCAGTTTGGATTGATGAAAAAGTTTTGGAAATAGTGTTATGCTGTACAACATTTGTGAATGTGATTAATGCCATTGAATCGTTCACTTGAAATGGTTACTATGGTAATTTTAGAACATTTTACTACAATAAAAATGTTCATCTTAAAAAGAGTTTTATAGGAGCACCTGGATGGCTCAGTTGGTTCATCATCTTGATTCTTGTTTTTGGCTCAGATCATGATC
Organism: Suricata suricatta; assembly: GCF_006229205.1. Taxonomy (NCBI): domain Eukaryota; kingdom Metazoa; phylum Chordata; class Mammalia; order Carnivora; family Herpestidae; genus Suricata; species Suricata suricatta. The sequence goes on along the minus strand of NC_043710.1, from coordinate 22,433,755 downwards.
TCATAGTTCGTGAGTTTGAGCCCCATGTTGGGCTCCACACTGACAGCACAGAGCCTTCTTGGGATTCTCTCTCTCCGTTCTCTGGCCCCTCCCCTTCCTACTCGCACATCCCCCCCCTCTCTCTTTCTCTCTTAAAATAAATAAACTTAAAAATTTTTGAATAGTTCTATAGATATCATAAATATAAATAATACATTTTTATAATTACATGTAATCAAAAATCTTGCCACAGTGAAAACTCTGCTTCACTTTTGAATTCTATGTAATATTTAACAAATAAATAATGTCAATAAAACTGATTTTATAGATTATCCCAGCAAAGAGAGCAACTGGATATCGTCTATGAGCTAGCATAACCTTGATCCCATAACCCAACAAAGACAAGAAAACAGAAATTACACTGTAATGTCACTCATAAAATTAGATGCAAAATTCCTAACTAAAGTAGCACTAAGTAAATAAGACCTCAACATAAAAGAAAATGCATCAAGTCCACATTGGGGTTATCACAGGAGCACACGTTTTTATTTACTATTAAGAAGCAATGCATAGAATCACCACAATAACAGAATAAAAAAAAATTGTGAATTTGCATAATAAATGGGAGAAAAATCTTGCAACAATTAGAAATAGAATAGAGTTACCTCGTTCTATAAAGAATACTCGAATCATATTTCTATCACTAATCTCAGATGATATGTGTGTGTAGGTAAACCTAATGAGAAAAATAGAGATACTGCCTTTTATAAGAAAATATCTTTATTAAACAGGACAGGAAAGAACTATCCATAAAGAAGCATTTAATAAATTTGATTAAATATTGAGAATTACCTCTCCAAATGACACCATTAGAATTATTAAAATTTATGTTAAGACTAGAAGTTCTTTATAACATATGTATCTAATAAAGAAATCATGATAATAATATATAAATAATATTTCATTTATCAATTAGGAAGAAGATGGAAAACCCAATAGAAAACTATGCAGCAGACTTAGGCACTTATGGAGAAAACTATAAGCAATCAATAAAGATAGGCAACACATTTCATAAAATTCAAACTCACAGTGATATATCACTACAAACCTGTTAAGTAGCAATGCCAAAGTAAAGCTATGATACATAAAAACAGGAACACTCATCTATGGCGTCCAAAGCTAATGGGAGGGTAATTGTCCTAATTATTTAGGGAAATAGTTTCCACTATCTAGTCAAAAATACACTTATGCCATACTCTTTCAACTCTATTACAATATGATTACCCTACAGGAGTGAAGGCATTTTTGTACTATCAGGTTTAAATAAAAATATTCAAACTGAATAAATTAAATATTTATTTAAAATTTATTTTTATTTATTTATTTATTTATTTATTTTACTTTTTACTTGCTTGTTTTTATTAATATAAATTTCAAACACAGTGAAAAGTAAGGAAAAATACAGTGAACCTTCGGGTACCCCTTTTCCACTCTTTAGTAATGATCCCCACATGGCCATCTTTGTTTCCTGCTCACCCCACCCACTCCCTCTTACCCCAACACCAGATTTATTATGAAGCAAAGACATACAGTTTTATCCAGAGACATTTCTGTATTGTCTGAGGGACAGTATGACAAAACATAGTCATGATGGTGTTATACCTAAAGACGAACACTAATTCCTTAGTATCAGTGCTCAGATTTCCCCAGGGACCACTCTGTCTTTATTTGTGTGTGTGTGTGTGTGTGTGTGTGTGTGTGTGTGTGTTTGGAATATAACACAATTTATTTTTTTAACATATGCAATTATTTTCCATCATTTACAATACAGTAGTTACAATGACACTCCAAACAGAAAAGCAAAGTAGAAAATCAAATTTCAGAAATTAGAAGGTTAAGTAACAACTAGTTAATCACCTAATTTCACAGCTATCTGAAGTGGCAATCGTTATATAGCAGCTTATCTATGATACATTAAAGATACATGATACAATTTATTACTTGCCCATAAGCTACAACACAGCCTGCTTAATACCTTTCCTTAAATTCCACCTCTATACTACAATATACTTGAGGTCCATGCAAAAAAGTAGCTACCTTTTATGTAGGAAATGGATGATTAAGTCTTTGGTGTTGTAAAAGCAACTTCATTTAAACATA
>NC_043710.1:22429642-22431516 GCF_006229205.1 Suricata suricatta | reverse complement strand
TACTGCACCTCTAAACATTTCATTAAATCCAATGATACAGCAAACACTCCCAAAATAAACTTAGATTGTATTGCAGTTTCACTTAACAGTATATCAAGTGCTGTATTGTGACAGGTATCAACTATCCATTAGATACTGAATCAATTTTTCTTAAGCACTACTCACTGCTTGCTTTTCTTGAAGCTAGATTATTCTGAAAATTTCCTGTTAGACCTATGACTGCAAACATAAGGTATCTATCCTTCTCTGCCTATTTCGCTTAGCATGATACCCTCAAGGTCCATCCACTTTCCTACAAATGGCAATATTTCATTCTTTCTCATTGCCATGTAGTACTCCACTGTGTATATATACCACATCTTCTTGATCCACTCATCAGGTGATGGACATTTAGGTGATGGACATTTAGGCTTTTTCCATGTATGGATGCTGGCGAGGGTGTGGAGAGATGGGTACCCTCCTACACTGCTGGTGGGAATGTAAACTGGTGCAGCCACTCTAGAAAACAGTGTGGAGGTTCCTCGAAAAACTATCCACAGAACTCCCTTATGACTCAGCAATAGCCCTGCTAGGGATTTACCCAAGAGATACAGAAATGCTGATGCATAGGAACACATGTACCCCAATGTTCATAGCAGCAATGTCAATAATAGCCCAAACATGGAAAAAGCTTAAAATTTATTTTTAAATAAAAATAAATAGCCCATGAATAGAAACAATGCAAACTCCCTTGAATGATACAACTAAAAAATAAATAGTGGTTTATCCATCCAGGTAAATACTTGTATAGCTACAACTATAAGCAGTCCCCAAAATTGTTTGAATATTTGAACAACCCAAAACAAAGTTTGAAGAAAACAAGGCAGGCAAAGAGAATTCATAGTATCATTAATATTATTTGCATAAACTTTAAAAATAGACAAGACTAATTATTTACATAAGCTCAGCAAGAATAAAGATTGTTCATGAGGACTTTATAAGGCTTGCTTTGCTGGGTCCTTTTATAAGGAATCTCCAGGCTGAACTTATTAGCCGCTCTGGGCCACAAGCCAAGCCAAGCCAGCACTTTCCATCCGACAGGCCTGAAATACCTGTTAAATTGGGTAAACTCCTTTTCCTGAGGTCCCAACATCTGCTGAAGTCCCTGCACCTGCCAGGAAGTGACCTTCTTTACTCACCTGGGGAGGCTGCTGGAACTCTGTGAGCAAGGTATGCAGCCAACATTTCCATGAGGCTTTATGGCTCCATGTTCCATAAAGTTAACCTTAGTTCCCTAAAGCTGTCAGGTCATTTCTTGGGCCTATGCCTGACTCTTGAAGAGGACATTCCAGTCAAAGCTTTGGTCAAACAACCAGTATTTCCAATTGGTGTCTTACTATAAAATGAACAGATTCTTATTGAACTTATGCAAACAATTGTAATGGCCATGAAAGAAATATTCACTGAGTTTTTTAATTTTAGATGGTTTAAGTAGAGAGAAAAGATAAATGCTCTAGATAAATGCTTTATAACATCTTAATGTGGATAAGCAAACATTAAAGGAACAACAATATTTCACAAAACTATAATTTTCCATGTTTCTAATATTTGTTTAACTTTAATGCGCCTTCTAACTCTGGAAGTTTTTACCCATTATCTTAAAAGATGTTAAATACTGCATTTGTCCCAAAACTCCTCTTTACAACCGCCCTTGAAGAAGAAACACATTTTGTGACAGAATCTAAAGATCTGACAAGAGTTCATTATGATGCACTTTGACAAAGAAATTTAGTGACACTTAACATTTTGATTACTAAAGGTGTTAAGTAATGACCTTATACCCAAACATTAAAACTTCAGGGACTGCACATATATTTGAGCAGTTGCAGCATTTA
>NC_043710.1:22418374-22429542 GCF_006229205.1 Suricata suricatta | reverse complement strand
GAGTTCATTATGATGCACTTTGACAAAGAAATTTAGTGACACTTAACATTTTGATTACTAAAGGTGTTAAGTAATGACCTTATACCCAAACATTAAAACTTCAGGGACTGCACATATATTTGAGCAGTTGCAGCATTTACCCATACAATAAAGGCCAGGGTTGTTAAGAATGGACTCATTCCACCAATGCATTAGTCTCGATTTGGCTATCTCTGATAATGGAGGTTTTTTAGAGAGAAAAACTATGTTTCAGCAATGAACTACTATAAATGTTATTCTAGTTCTGAGTGTCTTTAAATATTTGTTGTTGGATCTCAGGCTTGTTAGTCTGTGAGGATATTTAAAACTGGGGATCAGCCCCTATTAAAGTTTTCAGATATCTCTCTGGAGTTAAGTAGATTGACTCAGAAGAACCCTCAACCTGGTGAGGTGACCCAGATCCAGTCCATCGGCTTAAACTGACCCTCAAAGACTCTGACTCCTGAGATGAGATCTCCAGCCCTGCTCCAGCCACACCCCGGAAGCTGGCTGGTTTAGCACGGCAGAAGCGTGAGGAATCATCAGTCCAATAAGATAAACTGTCCTGTCTCTTTGCCATCGGACTGACAAACGTGACCCCAGAAAGCTGAGGAAGCAGCAAAAAGTTCCTGATTGTGCTAACCTTCCTCTTATGGATAGGATGTTCTGTTGGTATTAATTGCCTCTGATCTGGGCATGGGATTTCAACAAGGCAAAAGGTAAGGGGGGCCTACGCCTCTACCGCCAGACTCTAATGGGGGGTCTTTGAGTGGCCACTAGATGGCCCTCCAATTTGGCTAAGGTTAGTAAGAAGTATGAAGGCGTATTGCACTTATACGCCCAAGGATCCTGACAAATGAGGAAACAAATTGGCTGTCATTCTTACTTTTGTAAACCAGACAGCGCCAGATATTAGAAACCCTAAAAGAGACCCTTACCAAATTAACCATGGAGACTGGCAGAAATTGGGTAGTTCTCCTTTCCTATGCTCTTTGCAGGGTAAGAAATTCCCCTTACACCAAGAATGGCTATGCCAGGCTTTAGGGGTACAACTCAGCTGACCGAGGATTGGGTCAGTTACAAGACAGAGGGGGGAATGTAAGAACAGAGTCTGAACCTAGCAGACACCATGACAGGTTTTAAGTTTCCCCTCTAAACTAGGTCTAAAAGTCAGTCTCTCCAGAACTATTAGGCGGTTACACATTGCCCGAGGCAAGAGAGACCACCCTTGTAATACCTTTAACATTCTTAAGGGCAGGCCTATAAATAGAAGCTATAGGTAATCAGTTATTGCCTAAGGCTAGTTACACCCTACATGAGGGTCCTGGGTCCTGGGTCTACTCTGTGATTGGTTAACACTCCAAATGTTGTAATTGGATAAACCTGCTGTCAATAATATTGTGTAATAATAATTGGATCACTGTACCTATGTCACAATTTCCTGTAACTCCCCCTTCCCAAACTCATAAAAGTCCTACCCCGCCTTTGTTCGGGGCTCTCAGCACGGATCCACCACGCCGGTAAAGTCTGTGAGCCTAAATTCGTAATAAAGCCCTTTGCTTTTGAATGCGTGGAAAAAAAAAAAAAAACAGAAAACAAAACCAAACAAAAAAATAGACAAGACTAAAAGAATAGGCCTCAGGATGAATAGTTATGTGGTAAAATTGTAAAAATAAAGGGAGGGAAGTAATTAATATAAAACTAAGAATATGGAGGAAGTAGAGAGGCATGGAGAGAGAGAGGTTTTTGGATATTAGTAATATTCTCTGTCTTGGATGTGATTACTTGAGCATTCTCTTTATAATCTGTTATGCGGTACATTTATGTTCATGGCCTTTTTTCATACACTGTACTTCACAACAAATGAAAAGATACGTACACAACACCACATTCTACTTTCACAGATCCGTGTGTATATGTGCATGTGCCTGTGTGTATGTGTTATACAGTGTGTATCAAGCTATTACAAAAGGAGCTTCCAAGAAATGTTTTTATTTTTGGACTGTTCTTAAATAGATAAATGAGTGAATTAAATTTGAGTCATGCGTAATATATATTGTCTCTTATCAGACATGTCTCATTTCCCTAGTCAGAGAATGATATTCACACTCACAGACTGATTCCCCAGAAAGGTTTTTTACTTTTGATGCTCTGATTTCAATTCATGGTGAACACCATGAGCCTAAACCACCCCCTAATCTCAGTCATTTCCAACCTGTAGCATTTTGCCCTTATTCTGTTAAATGGTTCATCGTAATAATCTATTTTCCTGCATATTGTTCATATGACATCATTGCCATCCTTTCCACTGTAAATGCCCTTCTTAGTTCAAATTCTCTTCTTACCATGTATCTTAATTTCTTTTCTTTTTTTTTTTTTTTAGAGAGGGAGAGTACACGTGCAGGGGGAGGGTCAGAGGGAGGGAAAGAGAAAAAGAGAGAGAGAAGGAGAGAGAAGCAGGAAACCCAATGCAGGTCTCCATCCTAGGATCCTGGGATTCTGACCTGAGCCAAAATCAAGAGTTGGTCACTCAACCAAGGGAGCCACCCAGGCACCCCGCATATCTTAGTTTCATGGTCTCAATCCCTAGCCCAAAGATCTCTCTACTAAGTATTCTATATGCCAATAAGAATTATTTTATTTATATTAATAGTAAAAATATCTACCATGCATTAAGCTTTTACATATAAACCACTGAGCTAAGACATCATCCTATGAATCTTTAGTTAATCTTTATATCATCCCAAAAATGTTGCGTTTGAAAACATAAGGAAAGATATGTTAGATAAATTGCCCAAATTCACACAACTGTTAAGTGACAAAGCTGGAACTCAAATCCAAAGCTCATACTCTTAAGAAGTATGGTAAATTTCTTACCACTTATGGAGTAGGATAAAATAAAGTAAAAAAAAGTTCATATAACTAGCGTTATTTTCTGTGATTGGGTTCGCCTATAATTTCAGCTGTGGCACCAATGATGTTCTTTCTTTCTTCATCATTCACATTATATCTTCTTCTGTACTTTTGTGACAACTGTTCTTTTCTACCTGTCTGCCTCATCTTAATTCTCCAACTAAAATGCATTCCTTTGTGAAGACCCTGCACAGATATGAACTTCCCAAAGAAGCCTTCAATGAACATCAGTAAGAGTTCTCTCTCCTTGTGGTGTCCTTCCTGAGGATACTGTGCTAATTAGTGCCTTTTTGAACATTCCTTCTTAATTTGCATTATAATTTGTACACAGGCCATTGCTTTGATTATCGAAACATGGCATACAAAAGCCTTCATGATCTATCTCTGCCTATTCCTCTAGTCTTAGAGCCTACATCCATGCATTCCATCAATCCCAACCTACTGATTTCTTACTGATTCTCCAAGGCCTTCACCTCTAGGCCTTACACTGACCTTTGCTTTGCCCTCCCCCAACCCCTATCACCTTACCATTTCTTCTCCCACTTCTAGGGGACCCCTACTTCTCCTTTAGGTCTGGAATCAAAGTACATATTTCAGGATGGTCTTCCTTCTGGTCCCCAAATCTAGCCCTACCACTCCCTTGCTATAGATTCACATGATAATTTGTATTACACCTGCACAGATTTTATCACAACTTGGATAAAGTATACTTATTTGTGGGATTGTTTAATTTCTCATTCACTATACTATTGCTGCATGAGAATAGAGACCACAGCTGTTTCTAATTCAATCCACCATGCCAAGCCCATGTCAGGTCTGTTGTAATTACTCAGTAAATACTTGAATGGTCAGTGTCTCACAGATATAAACAATATTTTTAGCACTGCCCTGAAATGTGGGGGCTCACAAATTGGTTTTCATAGTGACCCTGTCTATACATTCAGGTAAGGTTTAAGCAGAACAGAACTACCCTTTCATGGGTTTACAACTGATTTAATATCAATCCTACCTATAGAAAATATGCAGGCCTATCTAAATGGGATAGAATTTATTATCTAAATGCTGTTGCATACAAGACAATCTTCATGAATCAGGTTTCATTTACCCTGTTTTAGATATAGCTCTTCTGGTGAGGAAACATAAAGCTTATGCATCATTCCATTTTTATTTTTATCCAATTTTCCTCCATCCTGTTTATATCTATGTTTCCTGTATTTGCTAATATCAGCCTGGTTCTCTTTTGCTGTCAGTTACTCGGCACTGTAATCTCTACTGTATTGTAATCATTTTAATACCATCCATATCTATCTTACAGGATCTGTTCATAAATTATAGGATTTGTGGCCCTGACATCTTTGTATTAATACCATTTTCCCATCCTGGTTTCTCCATCTGTCTCCATCACCTGTCTTTTCCCTTTTTTGCCCTTCTATCTTGTCTGCCAGCTGGTGTTTTACTAACATCTTTTCAGTCTTCTGCCTTTCAGAATAATCCGTATATTTCTTCCATTCTAGTAAATTGCCCAGCAGTGGATTTCTAAATAGCTGAAACTCAGGTATGGACAATTTAACTTGAGGCCCTGAAACAAAACAAAACAAAACATGGCCATAGAATTACATGTCCTTAAAATGTCCTTGGGCACACCCCCAGATGCACTAGGGAGCCCTGGGGAGAGGTGTCTCTCATTGTTGCAATTACAGTGGTGTTTTCAAAATCTCTTTTTTTAGGATGCCTGGGTGGCTCAGTCTCAGTTAAGGGTCTGACTCTTGATTTAGGCTCAGGTCAGGATCTCATTGTTCATGGGTTTGAGCCCCGTGTTGGGATCTGTGCTGAAAGCACAGAACTTGCTTGACTTGCTTGGGATTTGGTGTCTCCCACTCTCTCTGCCTCTCCCTTGATTGTACTGTTTCTCTCTCTCAAAATAAATAAATCAACATTTAAAAATATAGTTTTAATCAGCTATCCATAGGCCAGGTTTTCAAAACTGCATAAACAGCATTTAACTGGAAACTGTATCCTTCTGCTTTATTTCCCCCTTTGCCCGATTTCTCTTTTTTCCCTTAAAGAACAATGAGTTTCTGCATTGACATAGAATGATCCAATTAATAGCACTCTATTAATTTCAGAATAGGCTTCAATTTTATATTTTCAAGAAAAGAAACTAGAGCCATTCTAATAACCCTGCCCTTCTAGGACTCAAGATGGCTAATACTTCCAGAACATTCTGAGGAAATAAGTACATTGTCATCACCTAAGAAAAGCATCAATAATTACAACTTATTACCAGATTCTGAGTTTGGAACATAACTGCATTACAGGGAAACTGGAGTAAAATATGATGCAAATGTAAGCAAGACTTGGGACCTCAGACATGATGGATCTAATACTTAAGAAATGTCAAAGGCCCAAATTTTACCATTCATATGGAAACTAGGCTAAACTAAGGATCCATTAGACATCATAATGACATTGTGGGTGTCAAGAAGGTTGGCCATTGTACCTTTGAAATTGGGAAAAAGTTGATCTACACTGAACAGAGATCACTGATGGTTTTGGAAGGACAGGTAAATTCAGAGAAGTCAAAAGGTGTTCTATGTGCCCTGCCTTCTCCCCTCCCTCCCCCTCTCCTTTCACTATCTCTCCCCTTCTTTCTCCTTCTTCTTTTCTCTGTGAGTTTATTTGTGTGTATGTGTGTGCGTGTATGTGTGCATGTGTGTGTGTTTCTTTTATTCTCTCTGTTTACATTAATTAGAATTTTACCAAGTTTCATCCAATTTTAACTTCTGGGAAGCATACTTTTCCCAAGCTATTTATCCTAAAGTTTAAGCTGAGAACTGAACAGGAAGAAAGTTTCATTCCAATGTGGTTGATTTCCCCTGGGAGAAAAGGTAATGTTATGTTAAATATAAAAATAGCTGTCAGTCAAATGTTGTTTTTATAATTTATTGGAATGGTTTAGTATTCTGGTGTCATAGGTTTCTCTTGTCTGTCACTTGTTGATTAGCGCATTGTCAGTTGAAAATGAAGCCAGCTGTGGCTGTGGCAATTAGCCTCAATTTGCTCTATGGGTAATATTTCGATTGATAGGCTTATATCCTTTTCTACTTGCTTTACTGGAATAAAGTCTCTTTCAGCAATCAACATGTGACTTTTTACCATCATATTCTGTTATAATTATATTTTCTCAAATAATTAATGCTTTTCCTGAAAATCTTTCATGTAAAAAAGTGAAATAATAAATGCAGACATGTAATTTCATAGAGTAATCTTACAAATAAGACTTATGGAAACTCAAGTTCCTTTATACTTTCATAATTTCATTGTAGTTTGTTATTTTTAAGAAGTTTTTTCAAAAAGTACATACTTTCAAAAATAGTGATATCAAAACTCATATACTGTGTAACTTCTAGATCTACAAAGAAAAAGAAAAAATCCATTTCAATCTCATTTGCTCAGTAGTGGCAGTGAATAACACATTTACATATTATATTCTGTCTTCATAGGGGTTAATACAGTAGTTTAGTGGACAAATGGATAGGTCTAGAAATAACCAGAGCCTGAATACAAGACAACTTTCTGACAATATAGACCATCCTGACAGTGCCAGCAGGCAGAAATTCTAGTTATGGATAGGACACTGTTAAAAAGAAGGAAGGCAATATTCTAGCAGTAGGGTATAGAGAAGGATTGAGATGCTAAGCAGAGCATCTTTTGACAAAGCATAAGAACTCAATGAGTAATTTATGAATTAATTAATGTGCTCATTCAAGAAAAGCTGAATCTTAGAATAGGAAGGAACCGGGTACCAAGTGAGGTTCCAGAAATAAAGGAAGATAGATGAAATTTATTTTATCTGTTTTGTAAATGGAATAAACTGGAAATTAACAAGTTGGCCATACAGTTTTTATGATGTAGAGTGTGATGTCAATTCAATTCATATCTTCTAACTATAAATCCCCAATTGAAATAATTTTTGTCTATTTTCTCTATTTAACAACAATAACAATAATAACACAATAACAATAATAGTCACTGAATGAAACAGACTCTTACCTACACATTTTATATATTTCATGTCTAATTTGTATAATGACTCAGGTATATAACATCACCCCCACTTAGAAAATAAATTGAAGAAGAGAGGTTAAGATTAAATGCATAACCAACTGATTCCAGAGACCCAGCTTGTAATCACTAATAAAAATCTTGTTAGTAAGTCTCTGCATTGGAATTTGTGTGCATGGTCTGTTATGAAAATCTAGTTTTTAGTAGTGCCTTTTTTTATATGCTCTTTCTTCGAGTTGGGCCAGTTTGCCTGGATCTTCTAATAGTAGTATCAAAGTCACCTTTTTAGTCCCTGACCATTGTCTAAAGCAGCACAAATTGCTCACCTTCCTCCAGTCTCATCAAGTGTAGTTTCTTTACAATACTTTTTTTCTAACTAAAATCATCTTACTTACGTGTTTACTTATACATTATCTGTCTTCCTCAACTAAATGTAAGCTCCAAGAAAATCACATCCATTTATTCACCATTTCTGTATAAATTATCAGTAAGTAGCAAGTGGCAGGTGATCAATAAATATTTATTGAGTGAGTAAAAATAAAGGAAATATAGAAGGTCAACAAAAGGTAACTTTTCACTCAGAACTTCAGCAAAAAAGTTAAAATACCCAATGTTTGGAAGTGTAGGAAAATGGGTACTTTCATATCTTGCTTGAGCTTGGTGAAGTTCCTGTGTGGAAGTAATGCATATTCCAAATTAGAATTCTTTAAATATCCATATTTTTTGACTCAACAACCCTTCTTCACCCTAAGAATATTTCTACAATAATGATATTTTTAAAAATGTAAGAATGTGTGAGAAATATGGTATTATAATAAAATTATACTTATATTTTATAAAATTTGACATTTAAAAAGAAATAAAAGTGTAATCAATGGTAATCAAATGGAACATAGTTGAATAAATTATATGGACAACTATGCAACCACAAAAGAAAAATAGGACATTAAATGTTATTTCTTTATTGTTTTCTTGATAGTATGCAAAAGAAAAAAAATTATAAATGTTCCTAAGTAAGAAGATTACAAAACGCCAGGATACATTTCAATTAATTATGAAATTCTAATATGATATTCATATAAAATATCCTTACATCTGAGGGATGGTTGTGGGAGAAACACAAAAAAATTAATGATAAAATTTATCCATATTCACCAATAGTAAAGATATTATAAAATAACTAAGAGAAGGAAATGAAATAAATATTATTTTGAGAAAAGATAGGGATGTAAGAGGAGTTCTAATATTATCAAAATTTATAAAAGTAGGTAATTTTTAAAAAATACTTGCATAGAATAATAGATTTGAAACAAATCATACTATATAAAAAGATTTAAGGTGATCTGTATTTCATACATGTAGGGAAGACAGTTTTTCAATAAATGGTTATTTTAAAAATGAGACATTATGTCCTTTTAAAAATCAATTCTAAATAGATTGAGATAAATCAAAAAAGTAAAAAAAAATTTGAAATGTAGAAAGATTAGAGTAATTATGAAATTTCTAGAGAAAACTGCTTAAATTTAAAACTAATGAGGGGAGGGAGGCATCAAATATGACAGCAGAGTAAGAGGACCCTACACTTGTCTGGTCCCATGAACAGAAGTAGGTAACTATCAAATCATCCTAAATACCCATTCAGAAATGAACCGGAAGACTGACAGAACCAACTTCACCACTTAAGGGAGAAAAGAGGCATGTTAAAGAAGGTAGGAAGTGCAGAGACATGGTTTAGGGGAGAAACGGATTATGAGGGCTATGAAGGGGCTGATGGAGCTGTGGTGACAGAGGTTAAGAGAGTGAGGAGCCCACAGGGGAACGCACAAGGAGAACATTTCCTCAAAACTATTGGCTTAGAAAATGAGAGGGGCTGAATTTCATGAGTTCTTATAAACCAGTGGGGCTTAAAGCCTGGAGTTTTAAAATTCAGTGGGGTTGGCCGGGATAAAGCCCAGAGGGTACTGTGCTGCTCCTGGAGAGAAGGCAGACAAACAACCCAGGGACAGACAGCATGGAAAGAGAGACCTCCAAAATGTTTGGAACATACAATGGGGAGATTATTTGCTCTTCTTGGAGAGTGACCCTGGTAGGCAACATTTTTAGAGATGTCTCTCCAGGAGTAGGTGAGTTGGTCAGTGGCCTCCCCCACCCCTCAGCATAAACACAGAGCTACTAGTGGAAGGCTGTGCAATATCAACACTCGTCGACTAGCTTATACCAAGCCCCTCCCCCTGGACCCTGTGGGACTGCCCTTCTCAGTCAAGTTTGCCTCAGTCACAGCATAGCGGGTCCCTCTCCCAGAAGACCAGCACAGGGCCCTGTCCAAACCGCATCTCCCAACCAGAGAATTCTGTAGGGCTTCTGTTCTGGTGGAGTTGGTATCCGGTCTCATTTTACAAGTAGACCAGAGCACATCTAGTTAAAACTCATCACATTCAGTCCAGGGACCAAACACTGCCCACAGCAGGCAGAGAGCTTCTGCAGATGGCTAACCTGAAGGACAAAGCAGCCAAAACACAATAGCAGAGTGCATGCAGCACACACCAGAGACACTCCCTGAAGCACCAACCTCTTGGCACTACATGACCTTTACTTCCTAAGGAAAGGAGCAGAAAAATTAACTACTTTTCTAAAACACATAGGACAGAGAGACAAAATGCCAAAACAGAGGAATTTATCCCACATGAAAGAACAAGAATAGGCCAAGGCCAGACATCTAAGCAAAACAGATATAAGTAATATGCCTGATGGAGAATTTAAAGCACCACTCAATCTCACTGGGCTTGAGAAAAGAATAGAAGAGTTCAGGGAGACCCTTACCACAGAGATAAAAGAGTTAAAAAAGAATCAATCAGAGATGAAGAGTACAATAAATGATTTTCAAAACAGGCTTGATACAATGAACAGAAGCCTGGATGAAACAAAGGAAGGAATAAGTGACCAAGAAGATGAAGTAATGGAAAATAATGAAGCTGAACAAAAGAGTGAAAGAATTATGCAATGCCAGAATAGACTTAAAGAACTCAATGACTCCATCAAACATAATAACTTTTGTAAAAAGGGAAAAAAAAGGGGGCATAAAATTTATTTCAATAAATAATAACAGAAAACTTCCCTAATCTGGAGAAGGAAACAGACAACCAGATCCAGGAGACACAGAAAACTCCCATCAAAAGCAACAAAAGCTGGCAAACACCAAGACACATTGTAACTGAATTTGTAAAATATAGTGATAATGAAAAAAATCTTAAATGCAGCAAGACAAAAGCAACCCTTAACTTACAAGGGAAGATCATAAAGCTAGCTGGAGATTCTCAACAGAATCCTGGCAAGCCAGAAGGAATGGCATAATATATTCAAAGCACTGAATGGGGAAAATATGCAACCAAGAATACTCTATCCAACAAGATTATCATTCAGAATAGAAGAGGTAAAGAGTTTCCGAGACAAACAGAAACTAAAGGAGTTTATGAATACTAAACCCACCCTTCAAGAAATAGGAGTCCAGGGGCGCCTGCGTGGCTCAGTCAGTTGAGCGGCCGGCTTCGGCTCAGGTCATGATCTCACGGTCATGGGTTTGAGCCCCACGTCAGGCTCTGTGCTGACAGCTAGCTCAGAGCCTGGAGCTTGCTTCAGATTCTGTGTCTCCCTCTCTCTCTGACCCTCCCCTACTTGTGCTGTCTCTCTCTGTCCCTCAAAAATAAATAAAAGACATAAAAAAATTTAAAAAATTAAAAAAAATAAAATAACATAAATACAAAAAAAGAAATAGGAGTCCAAGTAGACTCTTTGGATGTGAAGTAGAGACCAAAAGTGACAAACACAAGAAAAAATCAGAAAAAATATCCAGAAACAACCAAACAAGTAATATAATGGCACTAAATACAGATCTATCAATAATTACTCTGATGGTAGATGGACTAAAAACTCCAATCAAAAGACATAGTGTATCAAAATGGAAAAAAAAAAAAACCGTGAAACACAAAGCCCACCAATATGCTTCCTATGACAGACTCATTGAAAAAAAATTAATGTTTATTTTTTGAGAGAGAGGGAGAGAGACAGAGTGCAAGCAACGGAGGGGCAAAGAGAGAGGGAGACACAGAATCCAAAGCAGGCTCCAGGCTCTGAGCTGTCAGCACAGAGCCCAATGCCAGGCTCAAACTCAGGAA
>NC_043710.1:22395156-22418274 GCF_006229205.1 Suricata suricatta | reverse complement strand
AGAGAGAGAGAGAGAGAGGATAAGCAGGGAAGGGACCGAGAGAATGAGAGACAGAATCCCAAGCAGCCTCCCTGCTGTCAATACACTGAGTTCGATGTGGGGCTTGAACTCAGGAATCTTGAGATCATGACCTGAGCTGAGATCAAGAGCCCGATGCTTAACCAACTGAACCACCAGACACCTCATATATTTTTTTAAATGTTCAGTAGAATTCACCAATGAAACCACTGTAATGGTCCATATGGTCTTGGGTTTTTTTATGCTGGGAGATTTTTGATTCCTAATTCAACTTTGATGATTGTTACTGACCTAAGATTTCTTATTTCTTGGATTCAAGATTAATGATTCAATGATGATAACTTGTGTGTTTTTTAGGAATTATCTGGTTTCCCTCCCTAAATTATCTGATTTGTTAATATATAATAGTTTATAGTAATCTGTTATCGCACTGTGTATTTCTATTTCTGTGGTTAGCTGTTGTATTGTTTTCTCTTCCATTTCTCATTTTGGTTTTGAGTCTTCTCTCTTTTCTTAATTAATATATATAAATTGCCAATTTTGTGAGGTTTTCTTTTTTTTGAAAATCTTGTCATTACTTTCAATGTTATGTTGTTTATTCTGCTTTCTATTTTATTTATTGCTGATTTTTCTTTGCTATGTCCATCATCTACTAAATTTCATCTAAGTTTCTTTTTTTTTCCAGTTCTTTATTTTTCTAGTTTTTAGGGTTGTTTATTTGAACTTGTTTTCTTAATACAAGCACTGAAAACATAAATTTCACTCTAACATCTGCTTTTGCTATATCCCATAGGTTTTGGAATATTGTGTTTTCTTTCTTTCTTTTAAAATTTTTTTTATGTTTTTTTTATTATTTTTGAGAGACAGAGAGAGACAACGTGAGTAGGGGAGGGTCAGAGAGGGAGATACAGACTCTGAAGCAGGCTCCAGAGCTAGCTGTCAGCACAGGGCCTGACACAGGGCTTGAACCCACAAACCGTGAGATCATGACCTGAGCCAAAGTTGGATGCTCAACCAACTGAGCCACTCAGGCGCCCCTCTATTTTTTTTTTTTTTTGAGATGTATATTGATTTGCAATTTGGTTTCTTATCTGGCCTATTGCTTATTCAGTGCTGCATTGTTTGATATGTACATACTAAATATTTAATAATTACATTGTAGATTTTTCAGCTTTGCTTTATTGTTGATCCTTGGTTTTTTACCATTATGGCTTGAAAATATACTTGTTATGACTTTAGTTTTCTTAAATTCATAATATTTGTTATGTCTTTTTTTATGTTATGTAACCTGGGGATTCTTCTATGTGTACTTGGAAAAAATGTGTATTGTATTTTTTTTGGATGAAATATTTTATGTATATCTTTTAGAATCGAGTATTCTGAAGTATGCTGTAAATAAAAAATGTTCTTGTTGAAGAAAGAAAACTACAAAGTGAATATGATAAAACATTAACATTTCACAATATCAAGTGGTGGGTGTCATACTATGTATTTTCTATATGTTCAGAATCCTTTATAATAAAAATAAGTAAAGGAAAAATATTAAAAAAAAAGAATGAGGAAAATTATAAGAAAACATTTGAGACCCATGAATGTCACAAAAGCAATAACCATTAATCAAAAAGAGAATAAAGTGATATATGATAAATTTTACCAAAAATGAAACATATATTAAAACAAAACAGTCATATAGTTTATTTCTTATAAATTATCAATGATGAAAATAAAAATATTCACTTTTGGTATGTTTTGCATCACAGTTCAAAGGTAAATTAGTATAACTACTTGGGAAAACAATTTAGCATTATCCAACTTAGAGATTTGATCTATTAACTTCATTACATAAACACTATTCTAATAGAATAGTCTGGATCTAGAAAACATATCTATATCAAATTGTGTTCGGGAAGTAATTTAAAAAAATTTTTTAATGTTTTTTTTTTTTTTTATTTTTGAGAGTCAGAGACAGCATGAGCAGGAGAGGGTCAGAGAGAGAGGGAGACACAGAATCTGAAGCAGGCTTCAGGCTCTGAGCGGTCAGCACAGAGCCTGATGTGGGGCTCAAACCCATGAACCGTGAGATCATGACCTGAGTTGAACCGGATGCTCAACCAACTGAGCCACCCAGGCGCCCTGGTAATTTATAGTTAATAAAGAATGGAAACTTCATATGTACCCAACTAGAGGATAAGTGAGTTAAGTTCTCATACAGAAGCATAATCCATCCAAATCTATACAAGATCCATATTTTTTAAAGAGTAAGATGTGCTTTAGTGTTTTAAAATATAAGAGAGGACTTAGAATTTCATATAGAGTATAATGAAATGAAAAAAACCTAGGGGTACCTGGACGGTTCAAGTTATTGAGTGTTAACTGTATTTCAGCTCAGGCTGTAATCCCAGGGTCATCGGATAGAGCCCCATGTTGGGCTCCAAGCTGAGCATGGAGCCTGTTGAAGATTCTCTCTCTCCCTTTGTCTCTCTTCCTGACTCATGCACTCTTGCTTGCTCTCTCTCTCAGAAAGACAAAAACAAGCAAAATAAAACAAAAACTCCCAAAATATTAACAGTGGTTATCTGTGGAATGTGGAACCATGGTATTTTTCTTCTGTTTTCCTCTTTTCTGTGCTTTCCAGATAGTATATGGGTATGATTAAATTAAAAAGTTTTTTTAAATTCTGAAAATTCTTAATTTTTTACCTAACATTTCTAGTCCTCATTTATTCTTATACTTAGTCTCAGGGCTACTTTTCATTCTGTGATCATGGTAGGCCATTTTATATTAAGAGGTCTGCCTTATAGGACAGAGAGCACATCAAGAATATCTTGTTATCTAAAGGTTTGACTTTCAAAGTTTATGATTTTGGCAAATAATTCTAATGTATGCCATAAGGATTGGGTTCATACAATATGCTACTCCTGTTAAAATTTTTTTTCATAATGATTGTTTATCTTTTTTATTATTATTACAGTCTAGGTTAAGAAACATTGGCATCCATTTCCTGAATCCCTGCCCACAGAAATGATTTCACATTTGCTTGTGACCAATGTTCTTGTCATTTAGATTTAGATAACTTTCTTTAAAAAAAAAAGAGCATTATAGAACTTAATTAGGAAACTACTTAATATAACACACGAATTAATACACCTAACTGTACTTACCTTATTCAGGGCAGACTTGTCTTTGTTCCTCTCTCCCTTTTTTTTTTTTTCCCCCTGTCCATGATATTCACTCTAGATATCACCACTGTAAAAAAAAAAAAAAATGAAAAAGAAGTACACAGTATATACCTAATAGTTATAATATTTTCTACTTCTACTTCTGGTAAGGGACAGAAGCAGAAAACTGTCCACCTTTAGTCCAGAAGGCTGACCGAGAGCCTGCATAGTTTCAATAACGATCAAATATGCACTGGTTGGTATGTTCTTAAAGGTCTCATGACTGCCTATACGTCTCGCCTATGTCTAGTATCATACTAAATGATAATCCAGACAAATTTTGTGAAAGTACGTTTATGAGTAGAAATTCAAAGAAACATTTATTATCTAATACTCCCTGCCTGTCCCTGCCCCTTGCGCACTAAGCTATAACCACCGGCTTCATACAGCAAAATACAACTTTTCCTGCCCGCAGGTCCTGTCCCTGTGCTACCTAAATAAACTTACTAAGCTACACCATAAAATATTTCAAATTCTTCCTTGACTGTTGCGCTCAGCAATCCTGCAACACTTCTATGGGTTGAAATTAACTGAATATTTGGAGCTACAATTCAAAAATAGCCATGACATCTCAAGACCACTGAAAGTTCCCAACAAATTAATTATGAAAACAAAAAAGGGAGAAAAGTTGTTTCCCAAAGTTCAGGGGTATAATGGGTGGTGGGATATGATATTTTAAAAAACCACAGAAATGAAATTTAAGTCAGTGAAAGACTGGAAGAAATGAATGAAATGTTTTATAGAAGATACCTGTAAAGTTTATTTGGAAAAGGGGAACTGGATGCATAGATGATGAATGGTCATTGAAGTAAAATATTTTTATTTAAATTAAATTGGAAGTTAGCTTTTTCCAACTCCTTAAAAATAAATAAGATCAACTCAACCTTGGAAAACAAACTTTAAAATTCTGCAAATTACTCTTGTTTCATATGTTTTTAATACCAAAAGGTCATATTTTTACAAATCAAAGAATAATTATGAACACCTCTAGGAATACTATGGGGTATAAATTTCAAAGTTGACTCCTCACCTTCTCTCTGCCACAAATAAAATAACCAAATTGTGGTATAGATTGCCCACTTATATGCCCGTAGAAATAACTTTCTAGATATACGTGGTGTATTAAGCAATAATTTTACAGACCAGGGAAGAGATATAAAATGGAACTGAATTGAAGGTATGATAAATGACAGTTTGACACACAATTGAAATAGCTAGTTTATATTTGAGAAGAAGAGTAGAACTTAAATATGTAGAAAAAAGAACACTCAAAGCAGACGTACCACCTTCCTTGCTTAGGGCCCAGGGGAATTTATTGACATATTTTAAGAGGCTAAATAAATAAGAGTATATCAAAAATGGAGGAAATCAGCCCTAGAAGTGGCCTTTAAAAAAGCTTACAGTTTTAGAACTCAAACATTTTAACTCTTCTAAGCCCAGAGAGAGATATAAATGGCAATACAAATAATGGCATAAGAAACAAGGCTGTTGTGCTATGTAGCTATTATATTTTAATCTATCTAGGGGATATAAAAACTAACAAAGAAATATCTTACTTTGCTAGAAACTTTATGAGTATTTATAATAGCTCTGCTTAAAATAGTGATTGAGATTTTTTTAAAGTAATAATTCAAAATATTTAATTTTATGTTTTTTAGAAGGACAGTTATATGTGCATAATAAGTGAGAGTGATTTGGGGTAAACTGTCTACTTCAGATTATTTACTTGTGTTTCTTAGGACTTCTTCTATCTGTCCACTAGTGAAACATTATATATTGAGCCCTCCAGACAACTCAGTTAATGAAATTGATGGTGGTGTATTGTATCATATAGCAATGTTGACAGTAACTATAGCAGTATGGTTTTCAGTTACATGGCAAAATAAAACATACTGTAATTCTTCAATAAGCAACCTAAAGGAAAATTATAGTCATGCATTGAGAAAATGCCACGGAGAAGAACATCTGAAGGCTGCTTAGGAAAATTCCTTCGCCTTAATACAAATTTCACTTAATGGCAAGTTTTTTTTAATTACATTAGAGAACATTTATTATTATGCTAATATTTGTCAGATGGAGTACTAAGACAAAAGGCCAACTCAGAGCTAGAGGTAAATTAGAAAGAGAGGGCTAAAACTAAAACAAAACAAAAAATTAAATAATTTAAAAATTAAAAAAAATAAAAACAAAGTCTGTAGGGAATGTGAGAAAACTGTGACTCCTGTAGCCATAAGCAGAAAAGTAAAGAGGTCAACTCCAAAGAAAGACACAGTGATGAAGATCTACCAAATGACTGTTATGATCATTGTTTAGGCATTTTTATCTTCTCAAGCACGCTATAAAAAATGTCAGGATTTCAAATCATGATAAGGTCTAAGAAACTTTCAGAACTGTTACCTGGAACTTTGGCTAAAGGAGTAGAGTCAGAGAAATCCAGAAAGCAGTTTCATAAATAGAGTTAAAACGAGCAAAAAAAAAAGTACATAAATTAATAAGATTCTCTTTTCTTTGGGGGAGTTTCATTAAATAAGAATCCGGGTTTTCAGAGGAAAGAAGATGTGTGATTGGTGGCTGGTCTCAAAAGATTAAAAATAAAATACCAAACATTGAGAAAGAAAGTGTGCTACAGTCAAAGCCATGTAAATGCAAAGAATAAACAAACAAACAAACAAAAAGAACTAAGCCATCAAAAGCTACACACACCTACACACATATACACATATATAAACACACACAAGATAAAGAATGATAGCATCAAAGTAAGGAGAATGTTTCAAATGCCAGTCCTGATTAAATTGGTCTATATTAATTAATTTTTTTAAATGTTTATTTATTTTTGAGACAGAGAGAGAGAGAGAGAGAGAGAGAGAGAGAGAGAGCGCGAAGGAGAGCGAGCATGAGCAGGGGAAGAGCAGAGAGAGGTGACAGAATCCAAAGCAGGTTCCAGGCTCAGAGCTGTCAGGACAGAGCCAGACGTGGGGTTCAAACCCACAGACCGTGAGATCATGACCTGAGCCGAAGTCGGACACTTAGCCAACTGAGCCACCCAGGCGCCCCTTAATTAATTTTATAAATGAGCTTTGTAATAGCATACCTGTCCTGAATTTCAAATATTATCTGTAGGGCTGAGGGAGGATTATATGCCAACTCTGCAACATTCCAGGATACTAAAAAGGTTGCAGAACACAAGGTTAATTTACAGAAGGCAATCACTTTACTGTATACCAACAATGAACAAATGGAATTTAAAATTAAAAACACAATACCATTTACATCAGCATCCAAATAACATGAAAAATATAGATATAAATCTCACAAAATATGTACAAGATCCATATGAGGAATACTACAAAACTGATGAATATTATCAAAGAAGAATAAATAAATGATGAGTTTCATGGATAGGAATACTCTATATTATCAAGATTCTTCTCAACTTGTTCTATTGTTTCAGTGCAATCTCAACCAAATTAGCAACTTATTTGGTGGATATAGACAAACCCATTCCAAAATGGATGTGGAGAGTCAAAAGACCTAGAATAGGTTGTGGTAGAGCCCCTCCCTAAGGAATGTGGTGGAAGCCTTCTCAAATCAGAGGAGGGCAACTTGCAATGTGACCCAATCAACTCCTATACACAAACGCAAAACTCCAACATGACTGTAACTTGGTCTGTGTCCAATCAGACTTTATATGTGTCACTATATATGGGAGAGAAAGAAGTAGAAATTGCACAAAATCTGTACAAGTTGAAGAAATCAAAGAGTTCATTTGAAAATTGTACTGCTTTCTTCACAAGGATGGGGTGACCCACGTGCTGCCACAAGAGAAATAATAAGCAAACAGAAGCAGACCAAGGAACACGTCTCCAAGCCTGCTAGCTTTACGGCATTAAACGAAGTTTCAAATTAATCCTTTTAGAGTCAGAGATTTCTGGGTACTATGGTTTCATTGCTTAACACGTGTAATTACTTAAAATAAATTACAACTATAAAATGAGACGAGCAGAGAGGTTTTATATGCCTAAAAGTGCAGTTCATTCCTAAATAAAAGGATCTGTCATATCACTTAAGGTGGAGAAAAGACTCATTCATTGCTTTCCCTTCTGTTGGAAAATAAATTGTCACCCTTGTGAACTAGTTACTGATTCTATGTGTAAAACAAGAGTGGGGACTTATTATTTAATTTTTTTCAAGCCATAGATCCATAATCTTTTATTTCCCCTCAAACTATAGATCCGAGTCTATTCATAAGTGTAGTAGTCTAAAAGCAAATGAAGCATTTCAATTTACCTCAGCAACACTTACTGTTTCCCTAATGCTATGTCCATACCATATTTTTCCTCTACAGGGGTTAGGCAGCTTTCACAAACTCAAGCCTAGATTCACTCTTGTGATAATGCTGGGTTGTTTTGAGGTAATGCACCTTAACAGATCAGTATAAAGCTCTGTTTCCAAGGCTCAATGACAAAGGAACCACTATCTTACATATTTTACTCCCGTTTGGGAGCAACATCTGGAGTGTCAAATTTTGTTTGACTCATGGAAAAGACAAAGGCAAGAATCTCAATTTTACAAGAATCCCAAATTTCCTGTTTTTGAGAATTAAAAAATATATTTTTTATTATTATGGACTTCTAAAGAATTTTTTTTACATTTATTTCGTTTTGGGAGACAGAGGGAGATAGAGAATGAACAGGGGAGGGGCAAAGAGAGAAAGAGACACAGAATCTGAAGCAGGCTCCAGGCTCTGAGCTATTGGGGCTCAGAGATGTTGTATATGTGTGTGAGTGAGTGAGTGTGTGTGTGCATATTAAAATACTTCTAGGAGGGGCGCCTGGGTGGCTCAGTCGGTTAAGCCTCCGGCTTCAGCTCAGGTCAGATCTCACGTTCATGGGTTCGAGCCCCGCGTCAGGCTCTGTGCTAACAGCTAGCTCAGAGCCTGGAGCCTGCTTCCAGTTCTGTGTCTCCTTCTCTCTCTGCCCCTCCCCCTCTCATGCTCTGTCTCTCTCTGTATTAAAAATAAATAAAACATTAAAAAAAATTTAAAATACTTCTAGGAAATGCTACATCTTTCTATTGCTGTGTGTGTATATAGGGATTTGGGGGGATTTTTATTTTTTCATTGTATTTTTGTTTTATTATTTCCTCAAGTTTTAAAAAGCTGCTGATTTATAAAATATAATAATAACAAACATTTTTACTTTCAAGCATTTCCTTCACATTCACAATCCAAATTTACTGGCTAAAAGAACTAATATGGGATCCAGATAAAGTCATGTGATCTTTTTATTTGTGATAGTTTAAATCATATGGAAAAAGTTATAAAAATATACGAACATATTTATTTTTAACATAGAATTTCACCTTTAAGGTAGCTTAACCCATAGAGTGTTGAAACATCCATTGTTTTAGATTATAATGGAAAACATAAAATAAAATCTTACTGAATCTTACATGCCATAAGAAAAAGGAACTAAAAACAAGAACAGGAAATGAGAATTGACAAATACAGTCTCTGTCATTAAAGAATTAACAGATAGCTGTGAAATTAGGTGATTAACTAGTGTTACTTAACCTTCTAATTTCTGTATAAGTCTAATTACATGAAACAGAAGTTGGTGTTTTGATTTTTTACTTTGCTTTTCTGTTTTGAGTGTCATTGCAACTACTGTATTGTAAAGGATGGAAAATAATTGCATATGTTAAAAAAATATGAAACTTTATAAAGTAAAAAATAAATAAATAAATAAATAATTTAAAAAATAAAAAAAAAGAATTAACAGAAATTGCTACATTTTTATTTATTTTGTCTTTTTAGATTTAATTTTTTTTAGTATTTTTTATTTTTGAGAGAGGGAGACACAGCGTGAGCAGGGGAGGGTCAGAGAGAGAGGGAGACACAGACTCTGAAGATAGGCTCCAGGCTCTGAGCTAGCTGTCAGCACAGAGTCTGACACGGGGCTCAAACCCACAAACCGTGAGATCATGACCTGAGCCTGAGCCGAAACCAGACGCTCAACCGACCGAGCCACCCAGCCACCCCTATTTATTGTGTCTTAACTTCAAAATCTATTTTGGACTATTTGACTGTAGTCAAATAAAAATGTCTCCATTTGTGGAACTATGCTCACACCAGAGTTTTTTTCAATGACCTTCACCAGAAAAATACTCCAAGTGGTACCTGAAACAGCATGCAGGTGAAAAATATCTAATTTCATTGCTTCAGTAACTCAAAAAATGGAGAATGGAATTTCACCAAATTTTCAGTGAAAATCCTCATTTAGGAATGAGGAGAAAAATGATGATGAATTTCAAGCCAATGCGTTTTTGAAGCCTGTAAGTGGCTGCAAATAGCACTTACCAAGAAATGCCCCCTCAGCTCCTGTGGTAGAGTGATGGCGTGACACTGTAAGGGGCGCAATCAATTTTTATTAAACAAAAATGAAAAAAAAATCTGTAAGTTCTTTTGTCAATCAAACTATTACCAGGGTCAGCCCCAAGAATGCAGGTGGTTTTCTCCAGTTTTGTTTAATAATATAGATTTCACTAAGCTTTGTTCATAAGAAAACATTAAAAAAAATACCCACTTTTAATACATAGAACCATCGCAACCCTTTAATATTAACACACTGGTATATGACTAACAATTTGCCAAGACTTTAATCTCTTTTTATAGTTATACGTATTTTTTTGTTACCACTCTGAAATAGCAGCATAGATAATATGACCCTTTGGACGTTTGAACCTTAAACATAATATATTTATGTGTTGACTTTCTGTTTTTAGCCCTAGATAAGTATCAAAAATATTTTTACTTATCTAGCATCAACATTGTCATCATCGGTATCATCATCATCATCACTATTGAAATACTTAAATCATGTTCTACATATTTGCAAAGTTCTTCAAAAATTGTTTCTATCTGGCATCAAAGAACACTAACATCAAGTTCCCAGGACTCTGTTTGTGAATGTCAAAGAGAAACCAGTGAAAACAGCTTGTTAATTAAATTTACATCTGGCAAACAGCAGACTTATTTCCAGTGTCAAAGGAAAAAAATGCATCAGGTGGAATGAAACAGGACAGGAAGATTTCATTCAAGACCACCTTGACTAGTGAACCAATAGTTCAAGACTATTGCATTAGGGATGAGGGACTGCACTCAACCTCTCTGAAATAAACGAGAGGAGGATTTTTAAATGCTGAGGTAAGCTAATAGAAAAATACTGGAGGACTTGAGGGGGTAAGGTTGTCAATGTGATTATTCCATTTGTGTTTTCTAACTGGTGCTGTGAAAGTTAGGCTCCTACTTTCCCCACAGAGACTAGGATATAGGGTCCTATCTTTACTGATGATTGCATTTCAAAGGGATGGCCCCCAGGTCCTTGGGAAAGACATTGCTAGGTCGCAAATGATTTCTATTTTTTTAAGAGGTAGGGAAATAATTTAAAATAGCAAGTTTCTAAAGTAAATCCTCTATGGAGAGGAAGGTCAGGGCCTCTAATCAGAAAGAAACGTTTCTAAAGCTGAGGAGAACATTAAGGCCACCTTCATAACAAGATAAAAATTGTATTTGCTTGTTAATAAGAATGGCCATGTTTTCTTCCAAATATAGGTAAAATGCTTGATAATATTAACTCTATTTTACCAAAGCATTTTTCTGAGTATATGTATGTATGTTAATTAGGTTAATTAAATACCCCAAACCATTGACTTGTTACATGTCATATAAAATTGAGTATCTGCTGATAAGACTAAGACAAATAAGCTAGATATGTCTCTGTTCTTCTTCATTTTTTTAATAGATGGATTCTGGTTAATCATTCCAGTTAATCAAGGTACAGAATAAGATCAAAATAAAACATGATCAAACTTGTGACCAATATATTGCATTTTCTAATCGGATTGTGTTGCATGCAATGTGAGCCAAATCTTTACGGGATTAATTTTTTTTTACATCAACAAGGGAAATAAATATATGGATGAAGTTTATGTCATAGATTGCTCACAATTATGTCATAAAGAAAATGTTTCCCAAATGGTGTTTACTCTGTGGGCGGGGGGGGGGGTGAGTAGAAGCCATTAATTTTTATGGTTTCTGAAAAAAAACTTTGGGTCTTAGAACGAGATGGACTCACATTTGATTAGCAACTCTGTCACTTACTAGCTATGATATATTGACCAGTTCATCTCATCTCTCTGAGGTCCATTCTTTTTATCAAGTGAAATGGTATTTATGATTATAGCATATTTTATATCTAAAGATGGCTACACTTTCTCTTATCCTGTATGCTTTTTTTTAATGTAACATACACAGTCACATTAAGAAACAGAATCCCTCTGTACCCTCTTGAAAATGAATTGGTCTTGTAACTGCTACTACAAATAGCCAGCTCTGGGTAGGAACTTTGTTTAGCCTGGTAAGCTTCTTCTTGCCGCTTGGAAGCCAGCCACTGTTTAAGAAGTATGACTACCTGTAGTATGAGCCCTGACAGTTTTCCTTTTCTTTGTACCATTAAGTGACTGACGTAAGTTCTGATTACAGATGCAGCCCCTTGAAAAAGGTATTTACTTCAAGTGCAATCTCTAATAAGCTATTGGCAGCCACAGACAACGTATAACCAGCCTCAAGACTAGATGAAGAGCCAGGCCATGCCTCTCCCCCAGGATCCTTTGTTTTAGAGATCCTGATTTATTTCCATAACTGTACATTTGGTTACTTGTCTTTCTCTTTTCCTCCACTTTAAATTCCCATTCTGATGTTACAATTCACCAATAAAGAGCGAGATTACAAAACCCTAGGACCCCACCCTCAATCCCAATAAAAGCAGAATGTGAGGCCCATGTTCTCTCTCTCTCTGTCTCTTTGTTTCTGTCTCTGTCTTTGTCTCTCTCTCTTTCCCCCATGACCTCACTATGTGGCCTGGGTGTGCTGTGTAATTTCTAGGACTTGTAATAAGCTTTTGCCCCTCAAAGTTCCCTGATGGTTATTGCTGACAGTGGGTTACAATCATAACAGGAACAACAAGGCCCAGCCACAACATTGGTTATAGATAGACTGAGACCCAAACAAAACAGTACCCTGGGATCACTTCGCTCTGAGGAACCCAGGCAACTTACACAAGATGTGATCTTGCATGGAGAGAAAGAGCGGCCAAGGAAAATCAATGTGTCAGCTGTGAGAATGAAGGGACCATTCAACTAAGACCAGTAGAGCCTTCAGATAATCTCAGCCACAGTTGTTTTCTCATTGAAGCTGCATGAAAAATCCAGAGAGAACTATCCAGCTGAGTCCAGTCAAACCAAAGAATTGTAAAACCTAATACTAAATTTTTGTTTTCAGCCACCAAGTTTTGGGTAATTTGTTATGCAACACCATATAATTGCCACTATGTCTAATTAAAAATAATGTATGCAAATTATTTGTATATAGGATATTATTAGTCCTAGGTACATTTTATAATTTTGAGAGGCCATCTTTATAAATTGAAAATAACATGAGTATTTTTTCTCAAAATTTTAATTTTCTTGTCAACTATAATGTTTCATCTTTCTCTAATGGCTTTTCAGTATCCTTTATAAGATTAAAATTAATCAAAATATGCATTTAGTGGTATTCCAAACAATGAGCAAAACCAAAAAATGAAACTAAGTTACATAAAGCATCCATTAGTTTGCTAGGGCTGCCATAACAGAGTGCATAACAGTGCATACCCAGTGATTTAAAAACAAATGTATAGGGGCGCCTGGGTGGCTAAGTTGGTTAAGCTTCCGACTTTAGCTCAGGTCATGATCTCATGGTTCATGGGTTCAAGCCCCACATCAGGCTCTGTACTGACAGCCTGGAGCATGGAGGCTGCTTCAGATTCTATGTCTCCCTCTCTCTTGTCCCAGCCTCTCTCATGCTCTGTCTCTGTGTCTCAAAAATAAATAAACATTTAAAAAATTTTTAAGTAATAAGTGAACAGAAATGGATAGAGGAGCTAAGATGGCTGTGGAATAGGAGAACCCTGAGCTCTTCTGGTCCCTCGAACACAACTAGATAACTATCAAATCATTATAAACACCCCAGAAATCAACCTGATAGCTGACATAACAAACACAACTAAAGGGACAGAAGAAGCCACATCAAAAAAGGTAGGAAGTATGGAGACCTGGTTTAAAGGATAAAGGGATCATGGGTGCTGCAGAGGGGAGGAGGCCTTGGTTGCTTATGGAGAAAGGTGAGAGAGAGAGGAGCTCACAGCGGAATGCACAAGGAGAATGTTTTCCCAAAGTCATTGGCTGGGAAAATAAGGGGCTGAACTCAGTGACTCCATCAAATGTAACATTATTCGTATTATAAGAGTCACTGAAAAAGAGACAGAGAAAGGGGACAGAAATATACTTCAAGAAATAATAGCTGAAAACTTCTCTAATCTGAGGAAGGAAACAGACATCTAGATCCAAGAAGCACAGAGAACTCCCATCAGAATCAACAAAAGAAGGCCAACACCAATACATATTGTAATTGAATGTGCAAAATATAGTGATAAAGAAAAATCTTAAAAGACACTCAATCAATAGATATAGGGTTCATAATGGATAAGAAAAAAAAAGCCTGATCTATGTGCTGCCTTTAGAAGACTCATTTTAGACCTAGATACCTGAAGATTGAAAGTGAGGGAGTGAAGAAACACTTATCATGCAAATGGACATCAAAAGATAGCCAAAATAGTAATACTTATGTTGGAGATCCTAGCCTTTAAAAAGAAGACTAATAAGAAATGAAGGGCACTATATCACAATGACGGGGAAAACCCAACAAAAAGAACTAACTATTGTAAATATTTGTGCATCCAATGTGGAAGCACCCAGATATATAAAAGGATAAATAACAAGCATAAAAGAATTCATTGATAATAATATAATTATAGTAGAGGACTTTAACACCTCACTCATATTAATGGATAGATCATCTAAACAGAAAACTGAAAAGGAAACTGGCTTTGAAACATATACTGGACCAGATGGACTGAACTAATATATTCAGAATATATATGATATATACAGATATATGTGGAATACACATTCTTTTCAAGTGCACATGGGACATTCTCCAGAATAGATCACATAATAAGTCACAAATCAGGCCCCAACAAGTACAGAAAGATGACATCATATCATTCATATTTTCTAACCACAATGCTATGAGACTTGAAGTCAACCACAAGAAAAAAATTAGAAAAACCACAAATACATGGATGTTAAAAACCGTCCTATTAAACAATGAATGTGGGGCACCTGGGTGGCTCAGTTGGTTAAGTATCTGACTACTGATTTTGGCTCAGGTAATGAACTCATGAGCATGAGATCAAGCTCCATGCAGGGCTTTGTACTGGGTATGGAGCCTGTTTAATATGCTCTCTCTCCCTTTCCTTCTCCCTCTTCTTCTGCCCAACCTCCCCTACACACACACACACACACACACACACACACACACACACACACTCATGCACAGACTTTCTCTCTCAAAAATAAATAACTAAAATAAAATAAAGAATTAATGGGTTAAACAGGAAACAATGAAGAAATTTTTTAAAATACATGGAAATAAATGAAAATGAAAAAATAATGTTCCAATATCTTTGCGGTGTAGTAAAAGCAGTTCTAAGAGGGAGGTAGATGGCAATACAGGCCTGCCTCTAAAAGCAAGAAAAATCTCAATTAAACAACCTAAACTTGCACTTAAAGGAGATAGAAAAAGAACAATAAATAAAGCCCAACACCACAGAAGAATAGAAATAATAAAGACTAGAGCAGAAATAAATGATATAGAAAAAATAATCCACAAAGAACAGATCAATGAAACCAGGAGCTTGTCCTTTGAAAACATTTAAAAATTTGATAAACTCTTAGCCAGACTTATCAAAAAGAACAGTGAAAGTACCCAAATAAATAAAATCACAATTGAGAGAGGAGCAATAACAACCACAGAAATACAAACAATTATAGGAGAATATTATGAAAAACTCTATAACATATTGGACAACCTGGAAGAAATGGCTAAATTCCAAGAAACATATAAGCTACCAAACTGAAACAGGAAGAAATAGAATACTTGAATGGACTGATAACTTGCAAAAAAGTTGAATACATAATCAAAAACCTCCCAACAAATGAAAGTCCAGGGCCAGGTGGTTTCATAGGCGAATTCTACCAAACATTTAAAGAATATTAATACCTATTCTTCTCAAACTGTTCCAAAAATTAGAAAGGGAAGGAGAACTTCCAAATTCATTCTATAATACCAGCATTACTCTGATAGCAAAACCAAATAAAGACTCCATTAAAAAACAAAAACAAAAACAAAAAATGAAAAACAAAAACAAAAAACAAAACCTACAGGCCAAGATCATTGGTGAACATGGATATAAATATTCTTAATAAAATAAAAATACATTAAAAGAATTATTCACCACAATCAAGTGGTTTGCATGGGTGGTTCAGTATTCATAAGTAATCAAAGTGATATACCACATTAATAAAAGAAAGGATAAAAACGCTATGGTTCTATGCAAAAAAAAAAAAAAAGCATTTGACAAAGTTCAACATTCATTCATATTGGAGACCTTCAATAAAACGTTCAATAGAACATATTTCATCATAATAAATACCATACATGATAAACTCATAGCTACTATCATCCTCAATAGGGAAAATCTGAGAACTTTCTCTCTGATCAGGAAAGAAAACAGGACTGTCCACTCTTATCACTATTATTTAACAGAGTATTAGAAGTCCTAGCCATAGCAATCAGACAACACAAAGAAATAAGAGGTATGTATATCAGCAAGGAAGAAGTCAAACTTTTATTATCTGAAGATGACATGATACTTTTTGTAGAAAACCCAAAAGACTCCACCAAAAAATTGCTGGATCTGATACACAAATTCAGTGAAATCACTGGATACAAAAATCAATATATGGTAATCCGTTGCATTTCTATACACCAATAAATGAAGCAGCAGAAAGAGAAATTAAGGAATTAATTCCATTTACAATTGTACCAAAAATAATGATATCTAAGAATAAACCTAACCAAAAAGGTGAAAGACCTGTACTCCGAAAACTATACAACACTGATGAAAGAAATTGAAGACTCAGAGAAATGGAAAGACATTCTATGTTCATGGATTGGAAGAAAAATATTGTTAAAATATCTATCTTACCCAAAATAATCTACACATTTAATGCATCTATCAAAGTACCACCAGCATTTTTCACAGAGCTAAAACAAACAATACTAAAATTTGTATGGAACCAAAATGACCCCCAAATAGCCAAAGCAATCTTGAAAAAGAAAAGCTGGAGGCCTCACAATTCCAGACTTCAAGTTATGTTACAAAGCTGCAGTCATCAACACATTATGGTACTGGCACAAAAATAGATGTACAGATTAAAGGGGGAAAAACCCATAAATTAACCCACAATTATTTGGTTTTTGCAAAAGCAGAAAAGACTATCCAACGGAAAAAAGACAGTCAACAAATGGTGTTGAAAAAACTGGATGGCAACATGCAGAATGAAATGGGATCACTTTCTTACATCATACAAAAAATAAGTTCAAAACGGATGAAATACCTAAATGTGAGACAGGAAACCATTAAAATGCTATACATTCTAATGTCAGCCATAGCAACTTCTTACTAAATATTTCTCTTAAGGCTAGGGAAACAAAAGCAAAAATAAGCAATTGGGACTTCATCAAAATAAAAAGCTTCTGTACAGTGAAGGAAACAATCAGCAAAACTAAAGGCAACCTAAGGTATGGGAAAAGATATTTACAAATGACATGCCTGATAAAGGGTTAGTATCCAAAATTTCTAAAGATTCTCAAACTTAATACCCAAAAAAGAAAAAATCCAATTAAAATAAAAGGTGTAGAAAATATGAATAGACAATTTTCAAAAAAAGACATACATATGGCCAACAGATTAAAAAAAAAGATACTCAACATCACTGAACATCAGGAAAATGCAAATCAAAACTACAATGAGATCACCATACACCTTTCAGAATGGCTAAAATCAACAACACAGGAAATAACAGGTATTGGGGAGGATGTGAGAAAGAGGAGCCCTCTTACACTTTTGGTGGGAATGCAAGTTGGCGCAGCCACTCTGGAAAACAGTATACAGTTCCCTTAAAATTTAAAAATAGAACTACCCTATGATCCAGCATTGCCCTAGGGGGTGTTTACCCAAAGAATACGAAAATACTAATTCAAAGGGATGCAGGCATCTCAATGTTTATAGCAGCATTATCTACAATAGCCAAAATA
This sequence comes from Suricata suricatta, assembly GCF_006229205.1. Lineage (NCBI taxonomy): Eukaryota > Metazoa > Chordata > Mammalia > Carnivora > Herpestidae > Suricata > Suricata suricatta. The sequence goes on along the minus strand of NC_043710.1, from coordinate 22,400,715 downwards.
TGGAGACACCCCAAATATCAATTAATGAATGGATAAAGAAGACATAGTATGTGTGATATACACAATGAAATGTTGCTCAGCCATAAAAAAGAATAAAATCTTGTCATTTGCAATGACATGGATGGAACTAGAGAGTATAACATTAAGTGAAATAAGTCAATCAGAGGAAGACAAATACCACATGATTTCACTCATATGTGAAATTTAAGAAACAAAACAAATGAGCAAAGGAATAAAAAGAGAGCGGCAAAACAAGAAACAGATAGGAAACTATAGAAAATGCATTGATAGTGATCTGATGAAAATTGGGGGGTGGGTTAAACGGGTGGGTGATAGGTATTAAGGAAGGCACTTGTGATAAGCACTAGTGATGTGTGGAAGTCCTGAATCACTATATTGTACACCTGAAACTAATATTACACTTTATGTTAACTAACTGGAATTTAAATAAAAACTTAAAAATATGTAGAGGCAGTATATAGGGGAAAAGATAAAAGAACAACACCATGTTTCAAAGGGAAGAAATGTGGGGAGTGGAATAAGTTATTCGTGTGGACTTAGTGATGTTAAATAATAGTGTTGAGCACTGATGTTCTTCTCTCATAAACACTAAAAGCAAGAACCAAATGGTGGCAACAAGTCAGAGTATAGAAGCTTCGAGATATTTGGAGACACTGATGAGGATTCTAGATAACTTTTGTATGAGCTAAAATAGAAATTAATGAGGAAACTCATATATGAGAGTTATTAGCAAAGGAAAGGAAGAAGATTTCCATGTGGTATTTTTAGGTATATAAAAATAAATGAATCTAAGAAGGCTACATGTCTTAAGAATCTGAAATAATCACATAGCATTACTGCAATTTATTTCTTGAATATGTGATGAAAAATTCTGAAGCATTTTAATATTCTTTATGTAGTAGTAGTTATCCATATTCCTTTTTAATGCTATCAGCATGTTCTATCTAGTCTAACAGTTATAATTTTGCCCACTTTCAGGTATAATTGTCATAGAAGACACAATTATAACAGTAAGTTTCATTTTTCAGACAGGTTGGGTCAGGACATCAGTCAGGAGCATGTCTTTAAGGTTTATACTCTAGATTTAGGGTCCAGGATAGGTGGAATGGTATACTAAAATGGCTAAAAATGGAAAGAATCAGAAGTTAAATGAATTTGAGGAGGGGGTGCATTTGATTGGACACCAAAAACATCACTCCAATCATTTAGTCCAAATGAGGAAGAAATGTGAAGTACCAAAGGCAAGGTTGGCCAGTTCAATTCCTGGACAAGACTTGAAAAAAATAAAGTGGGGATGGAATCAAACCCAACTGTTTTAAAAATGGCTAAAGTCTTTCAAGCTCATTTCTTTCATTGCATTATGACCTATTTAAGTGTTTAAGGTGAAGGAAATGGAAAAAGTTTTATTGTGTTTTCTTCTGGTTTTTGTTGGAATCGCACAGTGCGTCTGTGATAAGAACAACTTTTGTTTTTTCTGAGGTGCTGCCCACAAAAAGTCACCTCTACCCCAACCACCTTTGACGTAATAGGTAATTGCTACCCTGCTCTCTCTCTCCAGCTGGCTTATGACCTAGGATGGAGGATTGCCCTTCCCCCAGGTCACTGCACACTCTACTCTCCTCCCTGCTTTAGGGAATTTGTAAACAATAACTCTTGTAAGTTTACTTCCTTTACATGGTTGTATTGATACTGCGCCTTCAATCAAAAGTACACTGGGGATTTTCACTTCCCAAAAGTGGGAGTTTGATGCAGAAGAAGTTACCTGCCCATGGCTATGGGTGGCCTGTGAGTACTAAATCAGGTGGTAGTAAGTGACATATTCTTAATTCAGTATATCATCTCCAACATCCCAACACACTAGTACTAGGGTACTAGAATTATATTCTATATAGACCTACCTGAAGAGTCTTTAATAAAGGCAGATACTTGGACCTCATCTCCAGAGATTTTAATTCAGCAGACATAATATTTGCCTTTTATTTAATAAATTCTTTAAAATTCTTGGTGCCATTTTCCCATCAAGAAACCTGAGGGAAAAATGGAGTCATGGGTAAAGGTATCCACATTGAGATCAGATTGCCTTTGAATTTTAATTTTACCACATATTAACTCTGCAACTTTGGACCTTCTTAACCCTTATTTTCATTAGCTATAAAATAGGATAAATAATAATCACTTAATGTTTTTATGGTAAAGTTAGGTAACATACACGTATGTGGCATGGAATCTGGTCTACATTATTTTCTACATAGCTATGAACATAGGTGAATCAACCTTATTTAATGAAAACTAAAGAGAAAAAAAGGACAGTATTCCTCAGCACTCCTCCTAGCTACCATTTATCATATCCCTCCACCTGTAGGATTTCTTATGAACTGGATTTTAGATCTAAAGTCTTAATTAGATTATGCTCAACATGTTTGGGAACACTGAGCATTTAACAATATAGAGAAAAACATCCTAATCATTACTTCCACATGTTTATTAGCAACTGACATTATGAAGTATCTATTAATGATTTTATTATAAATCCCACCAACAATCACCTTGCCTCTTACTTCCAGCAGAACCTGCTTAGTCTTTAATGCAAAACAATAATAACAGAATTTAATAGCTCCAAGAAAAGATTACAAGTTTCATAGAATCATAGAATATTCATCTAAGACATCCCCCCACTTCTGTTCCATGTTTCCTTGTATTTTAAGTGTAAAGAAAAATGAAAATGGTCTTAGGATTCATGGTATGGAGTTCAACTGACGTAAATAGAAATCTCAAAAAATTAGTGTAAGCAATTAAGTTACACTAAGGTTAAGTTAAGGGTGTGGAATCTCCTTGTTCTCTATATACAATGTGAATTTTTATTTCTGTGTATGTATACTAGCTTGTTTCTACCTAGTCATAGGGATGAGAACAATGAATTGATATCAACTTCTATAATTTTACAGTTGCTGGATCTGTAAGTATTTGTTTTAATGTTTATTTAATATTGATACAGAGAGAAACAGCATGAGTGTGGGAGGGGCAGAGAGAGAGGGAGACACAGAATCCGAAGCAGGCTCCAGGCTCTGAGCTGTCAGCACAGAGCCTGACGTGGGGTTTTGAGATCAGGATCTGAGCCAAAGTCAGATGCTTAACCAACTGAGCCACCCAGGTGCCCCTGGATCTCTAAGTATTGAATCAATTTCATTAAATATTTGGTCAGTTTGGTAAAAAAAGATACATTAAGAAGAAAGAATTTAAGAATGGTTTGAAATCCTATATAAACAAGAGTGATTTTCAAAGTAATATAAAGCCCATAGGTGGACTTCAAAAGCCCTCCTGGTAAATAATCAATTGAATAAATAAATATATCTTCTTCATTTTTACTGGGAAATTATGCATAATTATGTAGTCATTCATTCTTCATATTAAAAAAATCTCCTTACTGCTGAACTAACCAGTTCATGGTTGCTAAAATGTAATAGTCTTAAGCTAAAATAGTCAATTAAGTGCTTATGATTGTTTTCTGTATTTTAAATAATATAAAGTCCACTATATACCTTATGTTCTGTTACAACTAGTGTGAAATTAGTAGGTTATTGTTATGTTATATTACATTTTATATATAAATTTATATGAGTTCAAGTTCTTTAATCATTTACATATTAAATAATTCATGTATGTTTCTTTCTGATTTATTGTTGAGTTATTTTTCTACTGTGACAAGGGAATAAATGGGATAGATAGGTCTTTTGACTTTGAGAACTGACAGACTGGAATCAGGGTATCTTGGGATTTTTTTCTAGACCTGTCTGTACCTCTGTAAGGTAGGGCGAGCCTTTGGGCAAATAGCTTTCATTTTCCCCCTTTAGAAGTCAATTTTTTTTTACATGCCACCTGAGGGGATTGAACTAAATGATCTTTGTTTATTGCAGATGCACATTTCTCAGACACTACAAGACACCCAACTAGATGTGTTGGGTGAAAAAAAAAATAACCAAGATAGCTAATTAGATCAGCCTAATGAGAAACGAAGTAACATCAGTAATGTGTTGTTTTCACAGTTGTGACATTGCTGCCACAAGCTGCTTCTCCTTTTCAACAAAACTGCTTGATTCCAAGTTCCTATAAAGACAGCAATACTGTATCTGACTGCAAAAGATATCCCAAGTATAAATCTCCTGAAAGCTAGTGAACAAATATGGAGAGGAAGCATGTAAAAAGTGCAAATAGAAATATCAAACAAAAACAAAAAGAATTATTAGTAGCAACCAAATGTGGCACTTTTCAATTCTCATCAAAATATTATGAACATTAGTAGACATTTTGGCAACAATTTAATGCCATGCATCTCAAACTGGGGCAACATCCCCAGAAGGAGCATTAAATTACAATATGGAGTATCAGCTGGGAACATCAGATTTTCAATGCTTCTGTGATGAAATTTTGGACTTCTGCACTCTCAAAATTAAATCAGGATTTGAACTTGGTCAAGCTTCCTTTTCCTTTTTGGGGGGAGAGGGAGGGTGCAGTAGGGCAGATGTCTGTATATGTCATGAGTGATGGCAAATGTTGGACTTTTTTGCCTTTGGGGAACCTATTGGTGGAGCTAATGTCTCATAGAGAAGATAATGTTCCTCAACACGTTTCAGGGATTCATCTGGCTTGTCACTTTACTAACCTGTGAATTATTAATTTTTTATTATACAAAATCTACTTCTCCTCAGAAACCAATTTATTTTCATGCTGAACTAACACTTGATTGAATATTGGCTTACAAAGATGGGTCTAACTATAGCCCCTTCTCTCAACATACTGAATTCTTCGATAAAATAAAAAGTAATGTAAGTTCTAGGAGTTAATTTCTTTCTTATTTTTGTAATATTTTTCCTTTAACCATTTACAGGGTAATATATCTTAAATTTTAATTTCAGTTAGAAACATTGAAAGGCAAAGAGAAGGAAAAACAGAAAGAGGGTAGTATAAGTTTGAAGCCAGTTTAAAACAAAACAAAACAAAAAACAACTGAAACCATTGAAAATTTTGATAGGCATGGCATCGTCTTTGATGCTCCACACATTGAAAATGACAATGAGATGATAGTATCCACCAGAAATGAATCTGTAGTAAGTCTAGCTGTCACTCCAAAAGCTTAGGATATACCTGTTTACTTATTTCAGAAATGGATTTTGTATTTAAGAAGATTCAGGTGAGTCTAAATCTTGCCAATTTTTGTGACCTCTCCTGCAGTGACACTTAAGAATCACACCTACACAAACTATTGGGACCTCATCAAGATTAAAAGCTTCTGCACTGCAAAGGAAACAATCAACAAAACTAATAGACAACCAACAGAATAGGAAAAGATAGTTGCAAATGACATATCGGACAAAGGGCTAGTATCTATTATCTATCCAAAATATACAAGGAACTCACCAAACTCCACACCTGAAAAATGAATAATCCAGTGAAGAAATGGGCAGAAGACTTGAGCAGACACTTCTCCAAAGAGGACATCCAGATGGCCAACAGGCACATGAAACGATGCTCAGAGTCACT
>NC_043710.1:22378676-22395056 GCF_006229205.1 Suricata suricatta | reverse complement strand
GTACTGACACATAGGGGCACATGTACCCCAATGTGCATAGCAGCACTGTCAACAATAGCCAAATCATGGAAAAAGCCTAAATGTCCATCACCTGATGAATGGATCAAGAAGATGTGGTATAGATATATATACAATGGAGTACTATATGGCAGTGAGAAAGAATGAAATCTGGCCATTTGTAGCAAAGTGGACAGACCTCGAGGGAGTCATGCTAAGTGAAATAAATCAGGCAGAGAAGGACAGATACCATATGTTGTCACTCATAGGTCTAACAGGAGAAACCTAAAAGGGGACCATGGGAAGGAAAAAGGGTAGGGGAAAGGGGGGGAAGTTGGGGAGAGGGAGTGAGGAAAATCATGAAAGACTTTTGAATGCTGAGAACAAACTGAGGGCTGAAGTGGGGGAAGCAAAAGGAGGGGTGATGGTCATGGAGAGGGGCACTTATGGGGAAGAGAACTAGGTGTTATACAGAAACCAACTTGGTAATAAATTATTAATAAAAAAAAGAAAAGAAACAGTAGAAGCCATATGCATAGATCACTAGCCCTTCTGTTATTTAAAAATTTAAAAATTTTTAAAAAAAGAACCACACATACACATCCTGAATAAAAATTATTAGAATTGTTTGCAACCAAAATGAGAATTTTTAGCTGGGGACAAGGCAAGATATTAAAAAAAACATAAACATTGGTGCTTCTTTTAATATCATTTTCTGAATTATGACTCAAGTCATAAAAGAAAATGTCGTGAATCTTGATGCTTTGTGAAGATACACAAATCTTTTTTGACTCAAGATGAAGCATATGGTTGTACTCATCACAGAACACTATAACTGGTATATATGCCATTTTATACAATTGTAGGAAGATAGGATTTAATTTATTTATCATATATTTGAATGGAATAAAGACATTCATTTTTATTGGTCAAAAGAAGAGCTCTATGAAAGATATGTTAAGTTTCTAGTATTTCATAAGATAATTGGCAAAGATTTTTTTCAAGTATATTTGTCAATATTGTGCACTGTATCATCTAGAAAAACACATAAAGACTTACACAATGACATGCAAAAGTAGTGAAGTACTGGCCTGAATCACAAGGCATCAAGCTGGAATTACACAGCTTGAAGACATTTTCAGTCATTCTGTAATTCATAAGTACTTTGTCTCAAAAATCTTTCTTTTTCTATTTTCTCGATGTGCTCGATGGGATGGAAACTATAATAAAGTTACTTAAAAAATCAGGAGATTGTTATCGAGAACAAACAAATGGTTACCAGAGGGGATATGGCTGAATCGGTGAAATAGGTGAAGGGGATTAAGAGTACACTTACCTTGATGAGCACTGAGTCACATAGAAAACTGTTGAATCACGATTTTGTACACCTGAAATTAGTGTAACCCTGTATGTTAACTCTACTGGAATTAAAACTCAATTTAAAAAATACTGTAAAAATCAAGAGTTTGTGTATTTTTATTTTAGTCTAATTTGTAATAAATTGGAGGCTCACTTTGTCAACCAAATGTGGAATGCTTTAGCTAGGGGAAGAGTTAGACTGAGTTTTTGAGATCAAGTTTCAATTATTCATTTTTTCAAGATAAAAAAATCACCACAGTAGGTAAACATCTAGATTAGTTAAATAAACACATATTTATATTAATGATACATATTGGCTTACAGAATTACTGTAAGAGATTTCGCCCTAAGTCTGGATACTCTTAACCCCAACTGATGTGGCTAATCTGTACATTTTGGGACTCTATGGAAAATAACAGACACTTTTAAGAGTTGGATAAAGGGAAAAATATTTCATTAAGAGCTCACTATGTGTCAGGCTCTACAATAGGTATTAGAAATAAAAAGATGAATAAGATACAACTACCTGTCAAAAAATAGATTTCTTTTATTTAATATGAGAAAATACATTTAAATTAACATATTTATATAGCAAAATTGAAAAAGTATTTAAATGTTTAGTATAGTACCATTACTAGAATGATAAAAGTAGCTATAAACCCAAGCAAAACAAAGCTGACTTTTACAAGCTTTGTCTGCTGAAATGACTCAATGAAAACTTCAAAGAAGCAATTATAAGGAGTTTATTTTGAAGGCTCTGTTGGAGTTCACCAGGAGGATGCAGAAGAGAATGTCTTGCATAACTGAATCAAAAAGGCATGAAGTAGCCAAGTATTTTTAGGCAGTGCAAATTACTACTACTACTACTACTACTACTACTACTACTACTACTAATAATAATAATAATAATTAATTATCATGGATTAGTGTGCCTAGGAGGAGAAGTCAAGTAGACTTTTGGGAATTGAGTCTGAAAAACCAGACAGGTTAGTGTAAGGATCTCTGACATGCCAAGGCAGCCAAGTCCTTACTGTGATGGAAAACCATTGACTGGTTGTAAGCAAAGAATAACATAATTAGCTTTGCATTTTAAAGAGATCATTTTGTCAGTATTTAGAAGAGCCTAAGGTAAGAGCTTGTTCCAGTCATTCAGTTAACACCTTCCATGCACCACCTCATTAGCCTTAAGCCTGCAATGGGTTTATTTACAGCCATCATTATGCCAATAGGCTGGTATCATAAAAATAAAAGTCATCATCATGAGCATCTCAGAAACTCTCTTACATGGCTACACTTTACTCCAATGGCTCTGGGTAAAAGATGTATTGCTTGACTCAATTTGCAAGCCTCTGACAACCTATATAAGATATAAACGACATGGCATCAGTTTTGATGGTGTTAATAATAAAAAATGCTTTAAAATGTTATTAAAAACAAATATTGGGGTGTGGTATGATAAATGCAATATGTATCAAAGCCCTTTCTTTATTTTCTGTTTTACAGTCCTCAATGGGAAGTTCAAGGGATCAATATGTTATACAACCGCACCCAAGGCAGTCTTTTTCTCCCCATCTGCCAATCCAAACGTTAACTTCTACAAACAACAACAGAATAGCCCTCTTAGTAGCCAAACTATAGCAGTGGTTTTTCATCAAAACACAAAGTAATACTATACAATGCAGTAGGCATCTGGTATTCAGTCTTGTAAAGCAAAGCTCTAAAAAAGGAAAAGTGTGAAGCAAAAAGAGGGGGAATTGAGTAAACATAATAAGTGATATTAATTTTAGAATATCAGATTTCAGTGTTTCTTCCTAAAAATAAAATCACTGTGAACTGAGTGAACCCTCAGCCCAGGCGAGAGTTGGTAAAGGCTGCACAGAGGTCTGGTCTACACAAATAATCCAGTTTCAGGTCCTTTGAACTCTGAACTAAAGTTATAGTTGTAACAAATGCTGGAATATTCTTTTTTTTTTAATGTTTATTTATTTTGAGACACAGCAAGAGAGGGAAAGGGAGAATACCAAGTAAGCTCTGTGCTGTCAGTGCAGAGGCTGAGATGGGTCTTGATCCCATGAACCGTGAGATCATAACTTGAGCTGAAATCAAGAGTCAGGCTCTTAACTGACTGAGCCACTCAGGAGCCCCCAGATGCTGGAATATTCTGAAGTGGTGGGTAGTGGTAGTTGTTAGAGAGGGCAGGCTATCTTGGCCCTAGCCTTAGTCACAGCTGCTAACTGTCCCTCCCATCAAAAACAAATAACCTACATATTCACAGAAGATGGGTGTCTGACTCTATTCCACTAAGAATTCTGGGACAACATGGGGGCAGCAAGCTGATAACTCATAACAAAGCAGTGTGAGCCAAGAATCATAATGAAAAATTACTGACTTTTAATATTTTGGAATAAATATTTAGTTACTAAATATAACTGGAAAAAATCAGTGAAAAGATTTGCATTGTAGTTCCAAATCTGGTCTACTACTTTCTAAATTTATATCTCTGAGAAAGAGGAAGATACTTGGACATCATCATATTTTTTGTAGCATAAATATTATACCTGTAAAACTTAATGTGGTAGATTTTAGCTCAAGAATTTATCTATGCATGTGTATTTTAGAAACCTAGAACATGTAAGGATATAACAATTATAATTAAATGACAGAATTTATATATACATATATATAAATGTATAACATTGAAACTCAGTTACAAAAATTAATTAATCATTTGCTAATTATCATGGTGTCATAGTGATTTCTTACGAGCAAAGGTAAATTCTGATATAAAATAAGGGATCCACAGTAAGACACCAAAGCCCTTTTAAAAGCATAGCAGGAAACCTTTCAATGCCTCACTGAACTTTGAATTTTCTTCATATTAGTTTCACAATCCATGAAATATTAGGAGCATTAATTAATTCATTCATTTATATGTTTCTTCATTCACTCAGTCACTTGCCAAATTCTCAACCTCACCATGTACTGTGACTGACACAAAGCCGAAAAATATGGTTTTTTTGATGAAAAGCACATTGGCAATTCTGACAAAAGAAAGCTGACAGCAAAAGAGTAGAGACAAAAAGAATTAAGAACAACACACAAGGAATGTAACAAACAGAATATTTAGTGCAAAGACAAAAAAAGTATTCACATGTGAATATATTGTGAGGGTAAACTTTAACATAAATATGTGTTCAAGAAGTTATTAGCCTTATATTGTTGTACCCAAGATTTCTTTATCATCCCCAAAACCCAGAAACTGCCAGGGAGACCGAGTCACGCATGCAAAAGCAAAGGGCTTTATTACGGGTTTAGGCTCGCCGGTGTCTAAACTCCGGCTCACAGACTTTACCGGCGTGGTGGATCCCTGCTGAGAGCCCCAAACAAAAGTGGGGCAGGGCTTTTATGAGTTTGGGAAGGGGGAGTTACAGGAATCCAATTATTATTGACAGGTTTATCCAATTACAACATTTAGAGTGTTAACCAATCACAGAGTAGACCCAGGACCCAGGACCTTCACATGGGATGTAACTAGCCTTAAGCAATAGACCTGCCCTTAAGGAATGTTAAGAGTATTACAAGGGTGGTCCCTCTTGCCTTGGGCAATGTGTGCCCTTCTATCGTCTCAAACCTTTGCAAAAATAGTGAGAATTCCTACAAACACTTCACTCAGTTTGCCCTAATGTTATCATTTACATAACTAGTGCAATTATCAAAATCAGAAAAGTAATCTTGGAACAATACTACTCACTGCTAATCTAAAGATCTTATTCAAAATTCATGGATTTTTCTATCTGTGACAATACTTCAGCTTTCCTTCTCTTTCCTGAATGACCTCGATGTTTTTGAAGAGTGACGGTCAGTTATTTTGTACAGTTGTTTCCTCCATTTTGTCTGTCTGAGGTTTTTTTTCGTGGTTAGACTGGCATTACCCGTTTGAACAAGAATACCAGAGATGTGATGTTTTATCCTTCTCAATACATCAGATCAGATACCTTACTACTCAGATGTTAAACTTGACCGTTTAGTATCATGTATTTAGTATACCCAGGGTTTTTTTTTTTTTTTTTTCTGGGCTCCCCAGCTGAAAGCTTCTATTGTCCCTTTATTGTTAATCAAATCTTGAGAGAAGATACTTTGAGACTATGCAAACATCCTATTTTTCCTTGTAAGTATTCAGTAAAGCATCTCACGTAAAGGGCTTAGAAACACGTCTAGTGTACTATTAAGCATTCACTAAATGGTTTTCTTTTAAATGTAAATGTTGAGCATTCTGAAAGAAAAATTAAAAAATAGAAGAGCACATAAATTCCTACATTTGGCCTAGGATTCCTGAGCAGTGGGAGTCATGTTGTATTTTAAAGACTGAAAGAAAGCTGGACCGGTGGGAAACAGCGCAGAGAGAAAAACATTACGAGATGATGCTGCAGAGTTTGGAAAGGCCTTATAGAAATGCTACAAATTTGAGTCCTTATCTTAAGACCTTATTTTATTCAAAGCAAATATAAAAGACTCTAAGGATGTCCTTTTAACAATTTTAAAACCAAGTATAACATGATCTGATATTTAGTTTAAAAATATCCTATCTGTGGGGCGACTGGGTGGCTTGCTTAGTATCCAACTTTGGTCAGGTCATGATCTCGTAGTTCTCAAGTATGTGTCCTGTGTCAGGCTCCCGTGACAGCCCTTCCCCCATTCATGATGTGTCTCACTCTCTATCAAAAATAAATAGACATTAATTTTTTTAATAAAAAACATTCTGAGATCTGGGTAATATTTTTGAGATACAAAAGTTGACTTGGCAAGACCAGTAGGAAATCAAGATATTAGAGATTGAATAGGAATGACTATAATAGAAATAAAGACACACAAAACAGAACTAACCAGCTTTTCTTTCTGGTGCATTTCTCTTTCTACATTTTCTCCTTTATAGGCCAGTACCAGCCATTTGCCTAACGTGGACCACTAGCTTTACACTAGTGTAACTCTTTCTGACTATAGAATGTGAAGTGTCAGATTTTTCCTATTTTGCCCTGCACAGTAATCCCACGGCATAGAACTTTTATTATATTGATTTTACAAACAAGGAAACTGATGTTCAAAAAGGTTAGGTAATCCAATACAGTCCCAACCAAACCAATCTAATGTAATCAGTCACTAAATCTTGTTCATTCTGTATCTTAAGTATTTCTTAAATAATGTCTCCCTTCATGTCCACCGCCACTAGCTTGGCTTCGGTTCCCCTAAAACATCCACCAACTTCTTTCTAACTGGTGGATTATTTCCAGCATTGCCCCTCTGGTCCATTCCACATTCGAAACCAGAGTGATCACCCTAATAATCAAATCTGGGTATCTTCCTGTCCTGTTTAAAACCCCGTCTTGCTTTTCCATGGCTCATGGGGCAAAGAGCAAATGCCCTAGTACTAATGAATTCGCTCACTTCCTCTCCAGCCTCATTGATCAGCAAGCTCTCGCCTCACTTTTCCTTCTATCCCATCCCTCTCACTTTATCACTCTGTGACCTCCCAATTGTTCCTGTGACGGTGGCATACTCTCAGCTGCTGGTATTTGTGCACACCAGGAACCCTGTTCCTGATATGTCCCCATCCCATTTCTTCACTTAAGCAAACTGCTTGGTTGGCCTAAGTTTAGGGACAATCGTTTCTCTTCTAGGGAAACTTTTGTTTCTCAAAAACCTGATTTTATGTCTTTTAGGTAATCCCGTACACCTAGTACTTACACCTATGACTACACTTAATACACTTAATCCCTATTCATTCTTCTAGGAATCCTATTCTCCTGCCTCTAAATGGTAACTTCTTTAATATCTTGCTCATCTTTGCATTAATGCCTTGTACAGTGTAGGTCCCATGATAGGTGCTAAACATGTGCTTTCAGTTCAACAACAGCCATGGCTGAATGAGGAAATTAAATAATTTACAAAATAATCGCAGTGTTTGTTTTTCAGTAACAGTATAAAATAGCACATATTAGTGAAGTTAAGGAAATTTCCAGAAATGTTTGTTAATATGTACACCTCTGTGTGTATAAATAAATAAGTTGTAAAAACCAATTAAATATGTATTTACCTATCTGAAATAAGATGTGCTTTCCTATTTCTCATTCTAATCTAGTTCATAAATCTCTGTATAATGGTGACCACCATTAAAATATTATGCCGGTCTCCCATACTACGTAGATGCTAAATAGTTTGTTTATTCTGATGATTTAGAGAATGACTTTCTGTTAGCTCCAAATTTATGGCTTTCTACTTTTATTGGATTCCTCTTCCCAGACACAAGAGCCAAAAATGTTATCAATCATGGTTACAAATCTTCAACCTCTGCATTCCATAATTTGGTTGCTAAAAGTGCTTTGATTCCCCTGGAACAGGTACGTTATGAGTGTGTTCCTTGGTGCACTGGACATGAGCATAAGTGGCCTGAACAAGAGGATAATGTGGCCAGGCAGCGGGTTTGGCATTAGAAGCGGCAGCATCAGGAGTCTCAGCAGGGGTGACAGCATTTCGAGACACTTCACAAGCATCATGTCATGAGTCCAACCTGTTCAGGTTTCTCCTGCCTGGGGAGGCTGGTTCTTGATTAATATCAAGTGTTTTGTCCTTGTAAGGTTTCCCTTCGTAAGCCTGAGGTTAAAGATGAGTTTTCCTTTTATCTGTGAGTATTTTATCTTTCATTTATAGACGGAGGGCTTTTTCTCCCACAAGTGAATTCCAGTATGCTAAATCTCTTTTGATTTAACAGTTGTCTATTAATAAGGATTAGATGAACAAGATAGATGAAGATAAAATAATTTATGTTCAGTGTCCATACCTAAGAGGAGAATTGAGTTCTCCTAGAGTGGACTTTGAACATGCAAGGAATTTTAATCTGTCACTAAAAACATGTGGAGCATGTCCCGAAATTATCATCTTGATGGGAGTGCGTAGCTGTCGTGTGACATGCATGAGCAGAAGTCCTGCACGTCGCGATATTAGGTTTGTGGCTAATGTCACCTCTGACGGCATGACCTTAGCCGATTAACTCAAATGCTTTGAGCCTCAATTGCTTTGGTGATAATCAACTATATTCCTGTTGTCAGTAACAGACAGAGTTTATCTTTGATGATGGGAGTTTATTAGGCTATGTGGGGAAATGTCATGGTATAGGAAACTGTGTTAGCAATTTTATAATAGCCCAGGATCTAGCCTTTCAAAACTAGAATGGGGTAGCTAAGAGAGAAATAGAAAAATAATCAAACATCATACAGGACATAACCAGTATTATTACTGTTAATACCTATTATTAATATTGTCGAGATATATAACTAGGTATGTTTGTCTCCATGCAGTACGGACCATTCCCATTGGAAACAGTTTTGTACCACGCCATCTCAAAGGCTATTGGCTTTTATTCCAATCTGTCTAAACAGCTTGCCTTTGACTCACAAATCTAGTCTTTCTATAATCACTTGCGGCCAGACTATATCTTGACAATATAATGATAGGTATTAATAATAATAATACTGGTTACATCCTATATGGTGTTGAATTACTTTTCCATTTCTTTCTTTTAAGATGCTTTTGTACAAAAATGTCTCTATTTGATTTTAATTATTAAGGTCCCAATTAGAGTCATGTTTTACATGAAAAAAATTTTATGGAACTCCATTATGTTATGGTGTTTGACCAATGCAGTCAATCCCCATTATTCATGATTTCTGGATTTGCAATTTTATTCACTCACTAAAATTTAAGTGAAACCTCCCAAAGTCTCTAGCAAGCGTGCACAGAGTAAAGAAACTTTTGCTCTGCCCTCTTGTTTCAGCTCTCATACTTTACACAAGTGTCCTCTTGTCAGTTTATTTGTTGCCATTTATTTATTGCCATGTGTTCTCCTTGTTTGTGTTGTGTCTCGGTAATTTTGTTCTTTAAAGTGGCCCTTCCGTGTAGCACTGAAGTGATGCGTTCATTACTAAGCACAAGATGGCTGTGACATGCCTTATTAAAGGCAAAAGATGTGTGTTAGATTAATTTTGTTCAGGCATGACTTATACTACCCTGGGCTCTGGAATATATGTTAATGAATCAATTGTATATTAAATAAAGGTCTTTAAACAGAAACATATATAAAATAAATATTGACTGGTTGACCAAAATATGACCAGAACTTGACAGGAACCTACTCCCTTATCTTCTCTAAGACAAATGATTCAGTATTCACTAATTCAGTGTTGGCAGTGACTTTTTATAGATCACAGCTAGCACACATTTTTAATCGGCTATATTTATTTCATTTGCATGTTCCTTCATGGCATAGAATGAGAGAGTAAGCAAATGGTGATTTGTCAAATGAACTTACCATTATGAACTAAGATTTACACTTAATTTATATAATGGCAATCATAGTGATAAAAGGAAACTTTGAGGAGAGATAAAGCAGAAAAGGGGGAGTGTGAGAATGAAGAGTTATTCCTCCTCCCCATTGATTTAGCTGAGGTGAACTTTGCATTCACTCAATTATAGAACCATGTTTTAAGTATTTGCATGTCTGTCTCACCTAAGAGACCATGGATTTCTTTTTTTATACATTTTTAAAATATTTTATTTATTTTTGAGATACAGAGGGAGATAGCGTGAGCAGAGGAGAGTCAGAGAGAGAGAGACACACACAGAATTTGAAGCAGACTCCAGGCTCTGAGCTAGCTGTCAGCACAGAGCCCGATACGGGGCTTGAACCCACGAACCACGAGAACATGACCTGAGCCGAAGCCGAAGCTGACTGAGCCACCTAGGCGCCCCAAGCCCATGGATTTCTTAAGAGCAGAGACCATACCTGACTTACGAAATCTGAGTATAAAAACAAAGCTACCCCAACACATAAGTGAGACCAGCCTTGTCATTACAGTCATCATCCATATTGCAAGGCTCTTATTCTGCTGCTGAAATAATCCCACCAGTATTTCTGACCCTCCTGGGGGATGTTTCACTTCTGGCTCACTCAAGCAACCGTGAAGTCTAATTTATTTCTTGTTTGCTTGTTTGGCTTTGATCCTCTTTCCCTGTGTACCACACCATCCATTGTCTCTGCTAAATGTTCACCACGGATTCTGCTGGTTACTGACATATCTGACACCAGTGCTGTCCTGTCTGGGCAGCGCTGCCCCCACCCTGGGCACCCTGGGCACTCTGCCATTCTCTGTGGTGGACACTGTGGCTCTATACTCCAGGCGCTGCTCCCCGCAGCCAGACACCACACACAGAGGTGTCTCCTAAGCATCAAGTTTGAGTGTCACTCTATGGTGTTATGGAAATAGAATACACTTCTGATTTTGTTTCTAGATTCCATTAAAGGCACAACATAGAAATTGTTCCTTGAATGCCAGTCTTAAAAATTTTCAGTAAAAACAAACAAACAAAAGTCCTTGCTTTTACCCATACTCTCCTCTCACTAGAACTCAGCCGAAGCCTACTATTGATAGGGAAAGAACTAAGCGCTATACAAAAAAAAAAAAAAAAATCTTTTTCCAGCCCTGGATTATGGTATCTTGTTCTGGGTCCTAAATTATACAGTATTGCGGTTCAGAGTGTAGGTTCTTGGCCTTATTGACTGTATTGCAACACTGATTCCACAACATAATTGCCAAATCATCTTGGCCAGTGACTCATCTCAATGGGCCTCATATTCTGTGTATAAAAAGTCATTATTTCAATGGCACCACCTGCAGAAGTCTATGGGATCAAATTGGTTAGCGTGTATACTTGAGCAGCATTTAAAAATGGCATTCGTAAATACTCAATGAGTTTGAGTTATTATTTTCCTTTTAACATATGTTCTCACCTCATACAAATTGATGTAAATTAGATTTTCCAGACATGTCCAGATATGTCTTAACAGTAGGTTTGGACATACATATCTCTAACCTTTCAGTACCTAGCAGCTAGCACATATTAAGTACACAGGAGATTCTTGTTGAATAAATGATAAATACAGATAGAAGCATCAAAGTGTACAGAAAGAGTATAGGTCATTAATAAATACACAGTAGTGGTTTTTGTAGCAGAGACACAGGAGAGCTGTATCCTGCCGGGTAACAAGCAAAGTGCCTTGTCAGTGCTCAACAGACATTTCTTTTTCTTTTTTCTTTTCTTAATGTTTTTTTAAATTTATTTTTGAGAGACAGAGACAGCGTGAGCAGGGGAGGGTCAGAGAGAGAGGGAGGCACAGCATCTGAAGCAGGCTCTAGGCTCTGAGCTAGCTGTCAGCACAGAGCCGGACCCGGGGATTGAACCCACAAACCGTGAGATCATGCCCCGGCCAAAGCCAGATGCTTAACCGACTGAGCCACCCAGGCGCCCCTCAACAGACATTTCTTAAGTGAAAAATATTATCCTGCACTTACTGAGTAGTTCTTTATGCCACAAACTATTTTACACCTGTTATCCCGTTTAATTCTCCTATGAGGTATGTTTCCTTTTCTATTCCCATTTTTTGGATGAAGAGCCTGAGGCAGAGAAAGAGTAACTATCTGTTTAAGATGATACAGTTAAATGGGGCAGCGTGGGGAATGACATGTCGAAAATATGAACATGAAAGTGTAGTCTTAACATCCTTCTTTCCTTCCTTTTTCTTTCCTTCTTCTTGCCTTCCTTCTTTCTTCCATCTTTCTTTTCTTTTCTCTTTTCTCTTTTCTTTTCCTTCCTTCCTTCCTTCCTTCCTTCCTTCCTTCCTTCCTTCCTTCCTTCCTTCCTTCCTTCCTTCCTTCCTTCCTTTTTTCTTTAAAAACTACAGTCTTAACAAAAGGAAAAAGTAGAACTAAGACTTAGGCTCTTGTGTCAATTGTCTAGATTTGTCAATTAGTTGAATGGCTATGGGCTTATACATAATTTCCTGTGCCTTGGTCTCCTCTATCAAAAAGGAAATAAAAAACATGATATATATGTCATAGGTTGTTTGATGATTAAATGAGGGACAAGGGCACAGCACTAATTCAGTGGCTGGCATATAATAAATGCTTTGCTAAATGGCCAGGATTATCATTATTTTACTTGTCCTTGATTTCATTTTTACTTATACTTCTTATTTTAATAATTTATTTGCTTAAAGTCAATATGAAAAGATTTAGTTGCATTTATAATATATATTTATTTAATGTTACTCATTCAAATTAGTTCTAAAATGGTTTGATGGGTAAAAATGCAAGCTTCTGTTCTTTGAAATGTTAACTTATCTGAAACTCTTCATTACCTAATTATTTTAGAGAAAGGAGGGCTCCATCCAATTCTGTGGACACAAGTTTAACAACAGAAGAAATGCAGACATGCTGTTCAGATACTGTTTGCTTTTGAAAAAGCCAGAAAAATAAAACAGATTTTTGCAAGAAAGCTTTGTTCGAGAATAATAGGAAAGACCCTAAGATGTCTTTTGTTATGGTCATGACTTTTCCTACAATAGCACTTTAAATGAATAACACATTTTAGGAAACAGATTTAAAATATAAATAATATCTTTCTTCTGAGAATTATATAGAACAAGAGACTGTTTATTATCTGTTGTGAAGTACTTTGATCATTTTTGTATACATTATAGAGATCAGCAAAGATGCCAATCTACAACAAATAATTCAAGATACTTTCTCGTTTTTAGCAGTCAGGTGATTGTTTCAAGATGTTCTGAATGTGGCCTGCAAAAATGAGCAGTTCTGTCAATGCAGATCATAATTATTTCTGGTCTACTACTGGGGAATTGTACCATAATTGATATGTTTGAAAATATAAGTTCACATATACTTAAAGAATATCATATAAATAGATGTTCCAATTTAGATTCTAAATTCTAATTCTAAATTGAGAACTATTTTGGAAAAACTGTCAGTTTTTTTTAAGACTGCAATTAAGAGTTCTCATTATACCTAATCATCAAGGTCTCCACAATCACAGTCTTTTAAAATTTGTATATAAATATATACGTTTTCTTAGTGCTCTGTTCATGTCATTATTTATCAATTGTATTCAATATTTTTTTCCTGTTCCCCTAAGAGCAACTTGGAGATAGGAGCCTGTCTTTTCCTTCTACGACCTATTCCCTTGTTTGGCAATTTAAGGTGTGCAACGGTTATTGAAATGAAATCAACAATGTCACAATTAGTTAACTTATGCACAATAGTAAATTTATAAAAATTGAGGAAAATATAGTTCTTTCAAATACTAAACATTTTCATGATATTATGAAATATAGTTACTAAAAGTAGATATGATTTGGAAACTGATGTCCCGTATCTTGGTTAAGGCACAGCTAGCTGGCGCTTTAAACTACTGATCTGATATTTTTAATGATAAATATTCCAAAAATCTTTTCCAAACATTTCTTAAGGTATGGACAGCCTCCCTATGAGCAGAAGGCACTTCTGGATGAATAAATATATCAGGAGCATATGTAGCTAATTTAAGTAGTGATTAGTGATATAAAGAAAGAGCAAAGCAAATTAAGGAAATAGAGAGTAATGAAATTATGGTAAGTTTTTTATTTTGTATAAGGTAGTCAAGTGGGGCCTCTGGGTGGAGGTGATATTTAAGTGGAGACCCCAATGAAGAGAAGAAAGGAAGGGAGTCATGTGGGGAGGAAGAACAGTCTGGTGTAGGAAACATAAGTGCAAGTCTTTGAGACTGGAAAGTACTAGATGTGTTTTATGGAATTGCAGAAAGGTCCGTGTGATCCAAGCAGAGTGAACATAGCTACAATAGGAAGATTCCTATACATTGGAAGTTAAATAACATGAAGCTCTATAACCTGAATTAGGAAGTTGATTCTCTATTTTTTTAAGTTTATTTATTGTGAGAGCAAGAGAGCAAGAGAGTGAGAGAACGAGAGAATGAGAGAGAGAGAGAGAGAGAGAGAGAGAGAGAGAGAGAGAGAGAGACGGAAAGAAAGAGAGAACACAAGTAGGGGAAAGCAGAGAGAGAGGGAGGGAATCCCAAGCAGGATCCTCACTGTCAGCATAGAGCCAGATGTGGGGCTAGAACTTACGAAAGCATGAAATTGTGACCTGAGCCAAAACCAGGAGTCAGATGCTTAACCAATTGAGCCACCCAGGAGCCCTGGAAGTTGGTTCTCTTCTAAGTATGATGCATTCCATCACAAAATTTTGACTATAGGAGTGGTATGATCTTCTCTTAAGATTTTAAAAAGATGACTCAGATGGCTACATGGAGACTGGAGCAGATTAGAAGGAAGCCAACAACTAAGGTTGTCAATTGAAGTAGATCATGTCAAAAATTATGGCAACTTGGACTAGGGTGATAGTGGCAACAATGAAGACAAGTGGTTTAATTCAATACATCCTTTGATTTTTCAAGACATATGCATTGAGTTTCAGATGAGAGTGAAAACGAAAACAATCGATGATGACTTGTAGTTTTGTACAACTGGATAAATGGTGAATTCTGAGATGGGGAAGATTAGAGTTCGTTTACACTAGAAAGTAGTGTTATGTGTTGGACATGTTAAGATCATTTAGTAGAAATGTTTATAGATGCTTAGTTGTAAATTTCTTAGTTGTAAGGTTTCATAGCATATCAGACTATATGTTTGAGAATCAACCATAAAAAGACTGAAGAGAATCGCACAGAAGGAAGATCTAAATAGAGAAGAAAGGAGGTTGCAGAACTGAGCATGGTTTATTCTGACATTTAGAAATAAGAAGAAAGTGACTCCAATGAAAAACATGAAAAATGAGTAGCAAGAAATGGAGAAGAAAAACACATCCAAAAGATGGATATAGTAGTCCAAGTGAAAAATAATTTTAAGAAGGATGTCATCTAATATGTTGCATATTATTAAAAGATACAATTAAGGACTCAGGACTGATCATTGAATTTGACAAATGGTTATTATTGATGATCTTGAAAATAATGAGTGATAGTGGCAATACCCATTGAGCAGAATCAAATACAAGATGATTAAATAGAGGTGGAAAATATTAACTATCCCATTCATAAGTTTTATATAAAGGGAAATAAGTAGTCAATAAAGGTTTTTGTTATATTTTGTTTTCTGTGATTACGTGTTTTCTAAAATTTGGATTTGATGGGAATTAGATTTTCTTTTATCAGCACCGTCAATACAGGAATTTCTTCCTGCTCTACATGTTAGCATCCTTAGAAATAGCTCACTGTAGAGGGGAGGAGCCAAGATGGCAGAGAGGAAGGGAGTTCTGTAAACTTCGTCTGCCCCATCGATCGAATGGAGAAGGATATTACTCTCATCTGCAAGAGCAGAAGGAGAAAATATGGACTTCAGAAGGAAGAGAACCTGAAGGATACCTGAGTGAATGAGTGCGAACTGGGGAGATTGAGAAACAGACTAGCCAGAGAAAGGCAGGGGAGGTGGGAGCCCCAACCCAATGCAGGGCAAGCGCATGGAGCCCGAAAGACAAAGGGAAGAGACAAAGAGACTGAACATGCTCATAGTACTGTCTCTGGGGAAGAGGTAAAGAACGCTTACCCGTGCATGGAGAGAGAAGCTCACTCCATAGATAACTGCTGGGTAGACTAAATCCCAAACCCAGGTGGCGCAAGGGAAGAAACAGCTTCCAGCCCTGCGCCATCTTGGCAAGGAGTCCGTGACCGCTGCAGCGGTGGTGTCAGGGGTGCTCACTTTGACCTTGGTTTTGGGAGTGGGAGCATACACCTCATTTCCATGGTGCATCTCGCCCTCAGCATTGGCTGCACAAAACCTAAATCCCGGGTGCCAACAGGGAAAAAATAGCCCCTATCTCTGCACGATCCCGGCAGAGAGTTGGAGGCGGTGGAGACCTGGGTGTGTGCGCGCAGGCTGCAGGAGCTCCCAGCTCATTTCCAGCAGCTCCCAGGGCCGCCTCCAGCAACAGCTGTGTACTCATTCCTCCCCTCAGTACTAACGCGATCCCCGCTGGGGGTTGTGTCTGTGACAGTGTGCTCACACTTCACCCCCTGCTGCGCATCTCGCCTCAGGCAGGGGCAGCCGAAATCCCAGCCTGAGCCAAG
>NC_043710.1:22376005-22378576 GCF_006229205.1 Suricata suricatta | reverse complement strand
GAGGGTTTTGATGGTTTCCTGTCTCACATTCAGGTCCTTCAGCCATTTTGAGTTATTTTTTGTGTATGGTGTAAGAGAGTGGTCTAGTTTCATTGTTCTGCATGTTGCTGTCCAGTTCTCCCAGCACCACCTGCTAAAGAGGCAGTCTTTTTTCCATCGCATACTCTTTCCTATTTTGTGAAAAATTAATTGGCCATACATTTGTGGGCCCAGTTCTGGGTTCTCTATTCTATTCCATTGGTCTATGTGTCTGTTTTTGTGCCAATACCATACTGTCTTGATGATGACAGCTTTGTAGTAGAGGCTAAAGTAAGGGATTGTGATGCCTCTCATTTTGGTTTTCTTCTTCAATATGACTTTGGCTATTTGGGATCTTTTGTGGTTCCATACGAATTTGAGCATAGTTTGTTCTAGCTTTGAGAAGAATGTTAGTGCAATTTTGACGGGAATTGCATTGAATGTGTAGATTGCTTTGGGTAGTAATGACATTTTCACAATGTTTATTCTTCTGATCCATGAACAGGGAATGTTTTTCCATTTCTTGGTCTCTTCCATAAGTTTTCTGTAGTTTTCATCATATAGGACTTTTACAGCCTTCGTTAGGTTTACTCCTAGGTATTTGATAGTCGTTCGTGCAATTGTAAATGGGATCAGTTTCTTGATTTCTCTTTCGGCTGCTTCATTTTTGGTGTATAGGAATGCAACTGATTTCTGTACATTGATTTTGTATCCTGCAACTTTACTGAATTCATTAATCAGTTCTAGAAGGCTTCTGATGGAGTCAGTTGGGTTTTCCTTGTAGAGTATCATGTCATCTGTGAAAAGGGAAAGTTTGACTTTTTCTTTGCCAATTCTGATCCCTTTTATTTCCTTTTGTTTTCTGATTGCTGATGCTCGGACTTCCAGCACTATGTTAAACAGCAGTGGAGAGAGTGGTCACCCCTGTCGTGTTCCTGACCTCAGGGGGAAAGCTCTCAGTCTTTCCCCATTGAGGATAATGTTGGCTGTGGGGTTTTCATAAACTGCTTTTATAATGTTTAGGTAAATCCCTTCTATTCCGACTTTCTCAAGGGTTTTTATTAAGAAAGGGTGCTGTATTTTGTCAAATGCTTGTTCTGCATCTATTGACAGGATCATATAGTTATTATCTTTTCTTTTGTTAATGTGATGGATCACATTGATGGATTTGCGGATATTGAATCAGCCCTGTAACCAAGGAATGAATCCCACTTGATCATGATGGATAATTCTTTTTATGTGCTGTTGAATTCGATTTGCTGCTATCTTGTTGAGTATTTTTGCATCTGTATTCATTAAGAATATTGGTCTGTAGTTCTCTTTTTTGCTGGGTCTCTGTCTCATTTGGGTATCAAGGTGATGCTGGCTTTGTAGAATGAGTTTGGAAGTTTTCCTTCTATTTCTATTTTTTGGAATTGTTTGA
Source organism: Suricata suricatta (assembly GCF_006229205.1). Lineage (NCBI taxonomy): Eukaryota > Metazoa > Chordata > Mammalia > Carnivora > Herpestidae > Suricata > Suricata suricatta. The sequence goes on along the minus strand of NC_043710.1, from coordinate 22,377,135 downwards.
GAAGAATGGGTATGAATTCTGTTTTAAATGTCTGGTAGAATTCCCCTGGGAAACCATCTGGCCCTGGGCTCTTATTTGCTGGGAGATTTTTGATAATGGATTCAATTTCTTCACTGGTTATTGGTCTGTTCATGCTTTCTATCTCTTCCCATTTGAATTTTGGCAGTGCACGTACATTTAGGAATTTGCCCATTTCTTCTGTGGTGTCCAGTTTGTTGGCATATAATTTTTCATAGTAATCTCTGATGATTGCTTGTATTTCTAAGGGATTGGTTGTAATAGATCCTTTTTCATTCATGATTTTGTCTATCTGGGTGCTCTCTCTTTTCTTTCTGAGGAGTCTGGCTAGAGGTTTATCGATTTTGTTTATTTTTTCAAAGAACCAACTCTTGGTTTCATTGATCTGCTCTATTGTTCTTTTGGCTTCTATATTGTTTATTTATGCCATAATCTTTATTATTTCTTTTCTTCTGCTGGGTTTGGGGTGCTCTTGCTTGCTTCCCTTCTAGTTCCAGTAGGTGCTCTGTTAAATTTTGAATTTGTGCTTTTTCTAGTTTGTTGAGATTGGCCTGAATTGCAATATACTTTCCTGTTAGGACTGCCTTTGCTGCAACCCAGCGATTTTGGATTGTTGTATTTTCGTTTTTGTTGGTTCCCATATATTTTTTAATTTCTTCTCTAATTGCCTGATTAACACAATCATTCTTTAGTTGGGTGGTATTTAACCTCCACATTTTTGGAAATTTTCCAGACTTTTTCCTGTGGTTAATTTCAAGTTTCATAGCATTGTGATCTGAAAGTGTGCATGGTATGATCTCTATTCATTTATACTTATGGAGGACTGCTTTATTCCCCAGTATGTGATCAATCTTGGAGAATGTGCCATGTGCACTTGAAAAGAAGATGAATTTCCTATCTTCAGGATGCAGAGTTCTAAATATATCTATCAGTTCCATCTGTTCCAATGTGTCATTCAGGTCCATTGTTTCTTTAGTGATTTTCTGTCTGGTTGATCTATCCATTGCTGTCAGTGGAGTATTAAAGTCCCCTGCAATTAGCACATTTTTGTCAATAAGATTGTTTCTTTCTGTGATTAGTTGCTTTATGTATTTGGGTGCTTCCGAGTTAGG